>NC_092275.1:6815402-7052902 GCF_036320965.1 Panulirus ornatus | reverse complement strand
CAGAAGTCATAGATAGTAACAACAGAAGAGCAACACAGACTGTGCCTCAGAAACGAGAGATCCGGGTCGCTCCGAAAGGTTATAGAAGCTGTAAATATGCCCACTGTGGAAGAGAGAAGGATGAGAAGCGTCTTGATCACGACTTCCCAGTTTCTAAACCAGTTTAATGATGATGAACTATGCATAAACAGAGGAGCTAGAGGTCATAACTGCTAATTAAGGACGTACCTTGTTGAAGATGACGTAGGGAAACACAATTACAATTTGAGATTTGTGGATAACAGGTATAGATTGGTGGGTAATAGATATAGAGTGATGGATAACAGGTATAGAGTGATGGATAACAGGTATAGAGTGGTAGATAACAGGTATAGAGTGGTGGATAACAAGTATAGAGTGATGGATGATAGGCATAAACTAAATGAGGTAACGGTAACAGTAAACATCATATAGAAGTTTAAAAAGTTGTGTGATTGTAGAGATGTTCAAGAGATGGGGCCTCATGAGTGTAAAACTCCCTCCCGTACAGTACAAGAGATGGGGCCCCTCGAGTGTACAAGTCCCTCCCGTACAGTACAAGAGATGGGGCCTCATGAGTGTACAACTCCCTCCCGTACAGTACAAGAGATGGGGCCCCCTCAAGTGCACAACTCCCTCCCAATACAGTACAAATCAATAATTACAAAATAGGCATTTACACACACGGGGAAGTACATGGCTTGTTCGATGGAAGGTTTAAGAAACTGTAAAGGATTAAGGACCGGTGGATATTGGTGCAGACGGAGGTTGCAGGACTGGCCCACATGTGCTTAGCGACATCGTCTCTGAAACCAGAGGCGGATAGACGTAAGTCAGTGATGATATTTGGGCGGTAAGAAGACCAAATTCCCCGCCATAGACGGAAGGGTAGAGAAAGGGACATACCAGAGGTGCAATGTGTGAGATAAGAGAAACAAGAAGGACTGGGAAATTTAGTCAAGATATGATAGGGGATTAAGAGTACTTCCCACGTATTCCCTGCGTGTCGTAGAAGGCGACTAAAAGGGGAGGGAGCGGGGGGCTGGAAATCCTCCCCTCTCGTTTTTTTTTTTTTTTTTTTTTAATTTTCCAAAAGAAGGAACAGAGAATTGGGCCAGGTGAGGGTATTCCCTCAAAGGCCCAGTCCTCTGTTCTTAACGCTACCTCGCTAATGCGGGAAATGGCGAATAGTTTGAAAGAAAAAAGAAAGAATGAAGCAACAGCCAATGGCGATTACCTTCAGCATGGAGTTTCGTTGGTAAAGGTCCCGAAACAGGATAAGAGACTAGTGAGTGAGGAAAAATACAGAGAGGGACTCATCATCGACTGAAAGTTGGAGGGAAGAACGTGTGAGAAGTGAGGGATGCAGGAGGCAGATGATACACGAGAGATATCCAGTGAAGGCTTGAGAGCAGAGCAGCCCCGCCACTGCCTCAGAGAGGCCCGGAATGCTAAGCAGTGTGAACAATCAGACTGATGATGATTATCATGTATGCAGATGCAGGTGGACTGGTAGTAACTGGAGTGGCGCTAGAGGTGAAGGAGCGAATCTGGGATGAGAGAACCTGGTGTTGCTGGAATACTGAAGACAAAATCAACTGAAGAGACTAGATGTGAGCTTATTTGTCCAAAAGTATATACCACGACAGCAGAGAGGGATGGGGAGGACAAAGAAGGGATTTCTGATGTAAATGGAAAAAAAAAAGTTAATGTTGAAAGGAATTGGATAACGAAGTTAGAATTCTAAATGATCCAAAAAAAATGCTTAACTATACAAAACAAATACACAGAGGTAGCAAGGAATGAACAATCATGATTGTACATGTTCCAACCACCTACTCATCCTTCACAAATGGTACAATGTTGATGATGGAGGATTTCAATTATAAAACGATAAACTGGAGAAAAATTAACTCTTGAAGATAGGAAGTCATGGAGACACAAGTATTTACAGGATACGCAGGAAAATCTACCATACCTGCAAAAGTCATTAGACTATTAGCATGATGGAGACTTAAAAAACCATCATTACTAGATCTTATCTTTATATATAGGACGTAGCCTGGATATTGAGAATATCACATATGATACACTAACTGGAAAATATGATCCTGCAGTCCTTGTGTTTGATCATGTAGTATATAAGAACGTAAAGAGATCAGGAAAGACACCAGATTCAAAGAAGAGACATGATCATAGAAACTTCCTGGAGGTAAAGAAGAATTTCTTTGCAAACCCATTCTGGGAAATGGAGTTCTGTAGCCATGACATAGACCATTATTGAAGGTTTCAAAGAGGTAGCGTCATGTATACATTTAGCTACACATCCGAAGGAAAGAGAGAGAGAGAGAGAGAGAGAGAGAGAGAGAGAGAGAGAGAGAGAGAGAGAGAGAGAGAGAGAGAGAGAGAGAGAGAGAGAGATTCAATAAAAGATACGAAACAACAAAAGAGCGTCGGAGGAGACACAGACGGCCAGCACTGCAGCCAACCAAAATCTGTAACGTGGAAGAAAGCAAGGAAAGACTATAGCTGGATTAGAAACTTTGGAAACCGTTTTATGGACAAGACAGAATATCATCCAAAACTCTTGCATAGGTTCGTCAGGAGTGGATGGTCAGTTGAAGAACAGTTAATCCGGATAAGGGGTTCAGTGCCAGAGAATATCAATGAAGGTAAAGAAACTGAAAAAAAAAAAAAAAACTTTGTGATGGGACATGAGTGGATGATGATGAAACTGTAGTTAGCTTCCCAGGTGAGTAAGCTTCAATGTCAGGTCTCCAAGGCAGATGACAAATCCGGGGAGAGCAATCTTCCCAGAGTTCAGACAACAATGGACAATGGATGGAATGAGGGACAGAATCTATGAGATATCTCAGGAACTGAGGAGGAAAGCTGGGATGCAGAGGTGACTGAACGGTGACAGACATGATGGGAATCTTAACCAGATAGGCAGGATGTGACGCTGAACGAAACTATGGAGAAAATGATGCACTAATTCAAACACGGGACAACGAGAGACGTGTGTGGGGTACTGGATAAAAGATTTGAGACGGAAGAAACGGATGAATGTGAAGGGATGAAAGATGCTGAGTTCAGATAAGGAGAAAGATAGGGAGGAGGACATACTTCGACGTCGGGAAATAACTGACAACCGGGCTACTGCTCAAGTATTAGACGCTGTGTGGAGGCAAGCTGTCAAAGATGCGCGTCGGTGTTGATCCCTGGGTCGGGAAGAACAACTTCAGATCAACGACAAAGAAGAGAAGCTCAGAAAGCGTGAGCATGCCAGAGAGCTGCTTGATCCGATGGGTTATACTAATGCAGGTCTAGAGATGAAGGAAGCTACGAGAAGTGGTAGATAACAGGCCAGATGTTTGCGGTCGGCTACTATACCAGTACCGATGAAGTGGGGGCGCAGGCGCTGATCCACGCGGCGTTGAAACAGGCCAATAAAACAGATGGTTGAATGAGTTACTTGTCAGAAGGGGCGGACCGAGAGAGAGAGAGAGAGAGAGAGAGAGAGAGAGAGAGAGAGGAAATTAATGATGCCTAAGAAGAAGAGATTTCTCACCACCCCAAGGAGGGGCCGAGATTCATAATTGCACGACGTACCTAAGGCTCTCGGTGTATGTATGTAAATGCCTTGCCCGACGGACTGGACTCTCGCAGGGAACATGCCTGCAGCCCGTGCTAAGGTCATGAGGCAAGCAGACAACAGTTACTTTTCCATCGGCTTACAAGGACGACTTCGAGGCGAACTCCAAACTTGGCCTGATCAATGGCTGATGAAATCTAAGAATCCCAGTAAGTACAAAGTGTTGAGGACTGGCCTCTGTCAGAGCACAGGCCTCGGGGTGATTATCACCACCGTGTGGGGAATATGTTTTAGGATTGCGTGTATGTGGAACCGACTTAAGAGATCACCACTGTGCGTGACACGTCGCCAAACCCCTATACATCAAGGAGCGCTTTCAAGGAGGCAAACTGTCTTCTGGCAAATGTTGCCAATCGCCTTTGAGTGAATGGAGAAGGAAATTTATCGTAAATCATTTACAGCAGATGCCAATCCAACAGCAGATTATGCCACACGAAGCGAGGCCAACGAAGCCTAAAGAAGCACAAGGGTTTGCTTCAGAAAGTTCAGAGAATAGCATCAAAAACGGAACCTGAATTAGGAGAGATGAGTTACAGTGAGAAGCTGAGGGGACAACAGATTCCCCTCCCATGGTGTAGAGACGAAGCTGCACGGGTCTCGGTCCTCAAATTTCCAAAAATCAGGCAGACGACGTCGACAGTGAGCAGACCATCATGAAACATAGGCCCGTGCTCAAGAACCATACGACGGGCGGGTTGACTTTGTGAGGGGCGACGAAGCTGCTTCGCATCGTTCGTGAACGCCTACCATGGATGCTTCACGAAGGTCGCACACTCCCTGTCGTATTGTTCTTGAATACGGCTAAGTGTCAGAGTAGCCAGGAGCTGGAGAAGACAGATATTAGGAAGAATGTAGAGGAAAGGCCTGATGGGTGGCTGGAATAAGGCTGAACAATGAGACTGTGTCTGCCTTGCAAGATGTATGTGTTTGATGGTGGTAAAGGTTCAAGAGACGTGGCCCTACGAGTGTCGAACATCCTCCCCGTACTGTATAGATGGGTAATCAATCATGCACACACACACACACACACACACACACACACTGGTATGCCGCACTGCAACACAGCTACGACCTCCAGCACCACCACCACCACAACCACACCCTCCACCACCACCACCACCACCACCACAACCACACCCTCCACCACCACCACCACCACAACCACACCCTCCACCACCACCACCACCATTATAGCCATACCCTCCACCACCAACAACAATAGCAAAGCCCCGGCCTCCAACACCACCACCAACAAAACCCCGCTCTCCAACACCACCCCCAACAAAACCCCGGCCACCAACACCACCAGGCACTGGTCACAACACGACCTTGAAGACCATATCTTCTCCGCATCTTCAGTAGGTCGACTTGTTTTTGCGATTCCGGGTTTTTCTCATCTTCAGAGCATCTTCACTTCACTGGTTTAAGCAGTTACATCTTCTTTCCCTGACGACTCTCATTTTCGCTGGAGTGGTTGGGTCAGGGTGACATCAGGAAGAAAATAAGAATCAATGAAGATGAATCACATTTGAGTCATCCTTTCCTGCCTCATTTTGATGAGTTCGGTGTTTGTATTGGATGTGGGCTTGATTAACGGTAGGCTGTGACTCCACGACCGGTTATACAATAAAAACAAGTCCTGGAAACACGCGTCCTACAGGATACGCGACAGGAGGCGCTGCCTGACGGAGGCGCACGAGAGCCGGGCGACTTAAGGAAGCAGGAGGCGTGAGAGGCGACGAAGGCCGCCCCCTCCGTACGTGTCCTGCGAGCGGAGGAGCAAGGCCAGGAGCCACGCCCAAAGGGAACATCCCTCCCTCATCTCTTTTCCTTTACCTCTGCGTCAGCTGGAGATACGAAAAACATAATGACCTTCTGGTGATGGGGGGGGGGGGGGTGTATACCCTCTGGTCCTCGTGCGACAGAGGACATTAGGCTTTATAGAGTATTGTATGAAGGGGAAGACTTCTTCTCCTCCTAACCATTCTAAGATCGTTAGCAGAAGTAAAGTGTTAAGCCACACTTGCTTTTACGGTCGATCTGGCCCCGTGAAAGTCGTGAGGTTATGACCATGGGAAGGATGCGCTGTCTCGTCCCCTACTAGCCTGGGGTGTACACATCCAGGGAGGGGCCTGTTCCTCCTGGCCTTCAAGGCCAGGGCCAGATCCAAGCTGGCCTTCAAGGCCACGTCCCGCCCAGAAGATCACAACCCCAGACATGTTACGTTTCTTGTGACTGTCATGTCATGATGACAGTCATGGTCATATTTAGCGACAACTGATGCATGAAAAGTAGAGTGGGGTAAATTGCTGTGGCATCGGTTCTCTGGGTGTTGGTACTACCGTCCATGCATGACCACATTCCAGCGGCTGGTGTGGGAGGAGAGTGGGCGTGGTGTGGGAGCAGAGGGGTGAGGATGTTTGCGTGTGTAGCGGTGATGATTTGTGGTTAGAGATGGGGGTGGTCTTTTGGCAGGGTTTGTGTGGAAGGGGTAAACTAGTCTAAAGAAGGGAAGGGAGGGAAATTCTAAATGGGTGGTGATGGTGGTGATGGTGGGTAGTGTCGTATTTTGTAGGTGGTCATGGTGGTGGGTGGTGGTGGCTGGCTTTACGTGGTGCTGGGTGTGGTGGGTACGAAGGGTGTGGTGGGCAGTGGTGAGGGTAGTGAAGGGTGAGGGAAGACAAGGTGTTTTGTCAAGGATTTTTTCCAAATGTCCCCTAAGCTTCAGGACCTGAACTACCTTATGTAACACCTCATACGCTGCTCTAGTCTGGCTATACTACCATCTCCCTTCTTCATGTCGCCTCATGAGGCCTCACAACTCCCTCATGTCACTCTAGTACTCTCCCCGTAAATTACATCTCTACCTTCTGCTCTCTCATATTGATTCAAAATACCTCTGTTCTCTCATACTACATAAGCTTTCCCTCATCTTTGTTCCTTTTAAATGTCCCATTCTCTCTTATGATATCCAAAGGCTTTTTCATCTTGCCTCATTACTGCCTCATGTGGTATCAATGCTTCTAAAGCTTGCCTCATTACACTCATAAGTCAATTCTGCTCTCATAAGTTGCGTCACTGCTATTTCCATACGTTACCTCAAAGCTACCTCAGTGCTAACATATGATCAATCGCTCTCAGGAGATATTTCACTGCTCTCATAAATTACTTCACTTGTGTCGCCCGTTACCTCACTGGTATTCCCATACGTTACCTCACTGCTGTCATATGTCACCTCAGTCAGGAAAGCTAACCGCTACACCACAAAGGTTCATCTTAAAAACGACAGATGAAATCTTATTCAATTTATGGGTCAGGACGTTCGGATCTAGATCTAATGAAATTATTTCTATTCTTTACAATTCACTGGTGAGTCCCAACAATGATTATTGTCCTCGTTCTTGGTCACATATATATCTTTGTTCTAGTCTGTTGTCCATTCCCTGACGGTAGCTCACTGATCCGAAACGTGGGGAATAAAGTGCTCTAGTTGTATCAAGTGTCTCCTTCCACCCTTATCCACCCACAGTCTTAATTGTGTAATTTTTTCTAAATACCTTACAGTAAGCACCCGACACTCGGAGCTGCTCATCACAACGTCTATACACCCAAGCCTCCCTTAAGACCATCTGAGACAGGGGAATCTCCCTAACCCATCCATTTTAAAACCTCACATTAATGCACATTTACTTGCTTCTTAAATCTATGCTAAAGATAGAATAGAATACATGTTTGTTGAGTATTCCTGGGAAATTATATGGGAGGGTATTGATTGAGAGGGTGAAGGCATGTACAGAGCATCAGATTGGGGAAGAGCAGTGTGGTTTCAGAAGTGGTAGAGGATGTGTGGATCAGGTGTTTGCTTTGAAAAATATATGTGAGAAATACTTAGAAAAGCAAATGGATTTGTATGTAGCATTTATGGATCTGGAGACAGAGTTGATAGAGATGCTCTGTGGAAGGTATTAAGAATATATGGTGTGGGAGGCAAGTTGTTAGAAGCAGTGAAAAGTTTTTATCGAGGATGTAAGGCTTGTGTACGAGTAGGAAGAGAGGAAAGTGATTGGTTCTCAATGAATGTCGGTTTGGTTTGCAGCAGGGGTGCGTGCTGTCTCCATAATTGTTTAATCTGTTTATGGATGGGGTTGTTAGGGAGGTGAATGCAAGAGTTTTGGAAAGAGGGGCAAGTATGCAGTCTGTTGTGGATGAGAGAGCTTGGGAAGTGAGTCAGTTGTTGTTCGCTGATGATACAGTGCTGGTGGCCAATTCGTGTGAGAAACCGCAGAAGCTGGTGACTGAGTTTGGTAAAGTGTATGAAAGAAGGAAGCTGAGAGTAAATGTGGATAAGAGCAAGGTTGTTAGGTGCAGTAGGGTTGAGGGACAAGTCAACTGGGAGGTAAGTTTGAATGGAGAAAAACTGGAGTAAGTGAAGTGTTTTAGATATCTCGGAGTGGATTTGGCAGCGGATGGAACCATGGAAGCTGAATTGAGTCATAGAGTGGGGGAGGGGGCGAAAGTTCTGGGAGCGTTGAAGAATGTGTGGAAGTCGAGAGCATTATCTCGGAAAGCAAAAATGGGTATGTTTGAAGGAATAGTCGTTCCAACAATGTTATATGGTTGCGAGGCGTGGGCTATAGATAGAGTTTTGCGGAGGAGGGTGGATGTGCTGGAAATGAGATGTTTGAAGACAATATGTGGTGTGAAGTGGTTTGATCGAGTAAGTAATGAAAGGGTAAGAGAGATGTGTGGTAATACAAAGAGTGTGGTTGAGAGAGCAGATGAGGGTGTTTTGAAATGGTTTGACCACATAGAGAGAATGAGTGAGGAAAGATTGACAAAGAGGATATATGTGTCGGAGGTGGAGGGAACGAGAAGTGGGAGACCAAATTAGAGGTGGAAAGATGGAGTGAAAAAGATTTTGAGTGATCGGGGCCTCAACATGCAGGAGGGTGAAAGGCGTGCAAGGAATAGAGTGAATTGGGACGATGTGGTATACCGGGGTCGACGTGCTGTCAGTGGATAGAACCAGGGCATTTGAAGCGTCTAGGGTAAACCATGGAAAGTTTTGTGGGGCCTGGATGTGGAAAGGAAGCTGTGGTTTCGGTGCATTATTCATGACAGCTAGAGGCTGAGTGTGAACGAATGTGGCCTTTGTTGTCTTTTCCTAGTGCTACCTTGCGCACATGCGGGGCGGAGGGGGTTGTCATTTCATGTGTAGCATAGTAGCGACGGGAATGAATAATTGCAGACAGTATGAATATGTACATGTGTATATATGCATGTCTGTGTGTGTATATATATGTATACGTTGAGATGTATAGGTATGTATATGTGCGTGTGTGGACGTGTATGTATATGCATGTGTATGTGGGTGGGTTGGGCCATTCTTTCGTCTGTTTCCTTGCGTTACCTCGCTAACGCGGGAGACAGCGATAAAGTATAATAAATGAATAAATACTTATTATTACGTATCATTATTCGACTATGTGTGTCTCTCTCTCTTTCATAAATTAGGCTATGGTTAACATAATATACCGTTCAAGGTCTGCAAACCAAGCCGAGAACCCGAGAAATCGACGCCGTACTGGGGATAGCAAACCCTTTTAAAGTTTATGTAGCATAACTTATACGACTATACCCACGACAGCATCACCTAAGGCGTGCGTGTTGAACATATGGTACAAAGATGAGAAGCTGGCAACGACAAACTGCTTAAATCCGGTTATAATTCGGAAGGACGAGCTGGTCTCTGATAACAAGATTATGTTTTGAAACGATTCCACTATTGTGAAGGAAGAGTAACTCTTAAGATATTGATGTCATGTGTAATGCTGCCCTTATCCACAACCAGGCTCCAGAGACCTTTCCATAGTTTACCTACCCCGGACGCTTCACATGTCCTGGTTCAGTTCACTGACAGTTTATTGATCTAATTCACTCTATCCCGTGCATTCCTTTCACCCCCCTACACATTCAAGCCCAAACAACTCAATCTTCTCCATTTTGACCACCATCCTACCGTTTCCAGTTTGGCTAACCCCTTCTCCTCTTTCCCTCAACTTTTGATACACATGTCCTCCTTGTCCTAAGGCTGAGGTATCCTTGGTTATGATGTCCTCAGGTTTCTGTATCCTTGGCTTCAGTACTCCGAGCTGTCATCGTTCATTCAACTGCGTGGCACGCAGACCTAAAGTGAAGTTATGAATATATTTGTTCATCTTTACCACAATGACCTCGATGAGACCGTTGCTTGGGTACTGTTTATTTCAAAGATGTTCGTGTTGGTTTCTAGATTCTGAAGTCAATTTTTGCTCGAGAATAACCCAAGTCATTGAGAAGAAAACGAATGACGGCATAACGAAACGGATTAAAAAGTCATTAGAATAGCGTTTCAATTTTTTTCGAGTTAATGAAAACGTAACGTGTAAGGCAAGACGAATTACGATGATCCTGTAGAGCGACAAAAAAAAAAAAAAAAACATCCAGTCTCAGGCAGCCCAGGGGAAGGCTTAAGTATATATACATACGGTTGTGAAGGGAAGTTTGTATCAGTCGCTTGCTTGTACAAGGCATTCAGAAAATCGCTCAAGATGAAGACTGTGGTAAGTGAAGCCTAGCATTGATGTCTGTAAATTGTTTGTCTATAATTTCTAGTAATGTGAGGGGGGATAAATAATTCATGCAGAACTTTGTGTGTGATGGCGTCTTGACGGACGTTCGACAGAAATACTTTTTTGATTCTATGTCCAAGTTAAAGTTAGCCTGACCCCATATTTTTTTTTTTTTGGGGGGGGGACTGTAAGATCCATTGCAAGGTGACCTGATCTGATCTCTCTCTCTCTCTCTCTCTCTCTCTCTCTCTCTCTCTCTCTCTCTCTCTCTCTCTCTCTCTCTCTCTCTCTCAGGCGAAATGCCTGACTGAAGATACGAAATAAATGACCAGCAAGATATCAATGGTAGACTTAACACATTGTGGTAAATATAAACCTAGTTTGACTAACATCATCCAAAGCCTTCGACCAGCGAAAGCCATCTCTTTTCATTGTCTACATATACAAAGGAATACAAAAGAATTCATAGAGCAGTGGACCAATTCATCCTCTCGAGCCTGTTCATAATCGTGGATTCGGAACTTGGATTTGTGTCTGCGATCGTAAATATAGACGCAAAAAAATCATTTAGAATTTGTGCCATTGTCTTGTTAAGCAAAGTCACCGTTCTTCGTCATTAATAGACCATACGACTGGATAATGACTCTCTTACTTCTAGCATGACTGTAAATCTCCTCCGGGTTAATTTTGCTATTCTCAGCAATAGATGCTTCATGTTGATGTTTACATGGTCAGATAACGCTCTCACTTTCTCCATGCAATTTTACATACCTTACTGTATCATGTTGGTCAATGGTCTCTTTCACTTTCTTATGATATACTTTCTGAAACAGCGGGCGCTTCTTTCGTTTGACCGTTCCACCACCTTGGTTATGTTTTAAAAGCAGACCGCTTAGTCAACACTGGCACGTATGCTTCGAATGCTTTACTGCTTCGAATGCCTTACTGAAGCTCTTCCAAGTTACGTTCCATTTTCATGAACCAAATCATCCAAGGTTTGAATTTCAACAATGATGATACGGTCGTTTAGAATTTGCATGTTTAAAAATCGGGTATTTTTTCACGACTGTTGACCAACATTACATACGGTGTTGAAAGCGACCTCAGAGGTAATTTGTAACTTATGTTAAACCTTACTTCAACTTCATTTGTTTTTAGAACTAAATGTAGTATATAATCTTGTTGTGAGTAGGTTTCTAGACTAAATGGATTAGGCCACTATCAAGCGAAATTAGGTAGAGCTACTGGAAAGTGATTCTCCCTATTTAGATGCCTGTATGTTAGAATCTTCTACTATGATAGAATCTTGTTCATGACAAATTTCTGCCAACTGATCGTAAAATCTTTCGTCTTGCTCTATTGTCTGCGCGGGGGACCTATACACAAGTCTTGCTATTATTCTATTATGAATCTTATCTTTAATTTCTTCAAAAAAGAAATAAAGTCGACATTCTTGAGGGCTACAACATTTCTTTACTACGGAATTTAAGTAAGTTTTAAGAAAGAGCAAGACACCACTCTCTACTTTGTTTCCCCTGTCCTTACTTAACAAAGTGTACCCTAGAATTGAGTGTTCGTCGAAGGAATCTCTATTTTAACCCAAGATTCGGAAATGACAATCATGCCATAATTTCCTTCTAATGCTGTTGTCTCTGAGATTTGATGGCGTATACTCCGAGCGTTAACAGAAACTATTTCTAGATGAAAGTGAGACCTATTTCGAGGGATCACTTTGGAGGGGAATTGGTCTGTTCCACACGCACAACTCCTACGTCATTTGGATGCAGTACGTCCTCCATAAACTTATCAGACTGCATGTAGAAATGCTGCCACAAGTTTACAAACTCAACTCCTTACTGGAGACAGAGGTTTACTTATGTATCATCTTTTGTTTGCACTGAACTCCTTACTAGAGAAGGCGTTCCCGCTGCCGATCCTGGGTAGAACTCCTAAAATCATAATGTTGTTACTTTTACCTCAGAATCGTCGAATTATTTGGCGATATTTCTCCAACAGCTTCTACCATCTCTTCGTTAGTACCTACACGATAGATGACAAGTGTAGCGTGATCAGTGCCACCACAAACCTCGTCTACACGCCGTGCAGCGCGTGTGCTTGCTGAGTATCAACTCGGCAAATCAAATACTTCGCTGAACACTAATTTTCTTCCTTTCCTCCTCTGCCTTATCCACATATTTATCTATCCTTCGACAGGGAAAGTGTTTACTCTCTCCGTACAACTACGAAGAGGAGAAATAAAAGGGAAAGATATCCAGATTGTACAATGTGAGTTCAATAAGATTTTCACTTTCCTTCTTTTTGTTTAGCTTCCACCCTGACCTTACCACTGTTGCTATGATAATATGTATGTTAATCGTGTCATTTGTGACAGCTGATGCTTGCACTGGCCGCCGTGGCTGCTGCCCTACCTACCCCTGATGCCAAGCCAGACGCTGATCCAGGACTGTACGCCTACACTTACCCAAACTTCCTCACTTACTCCTACAAGACTGTCGGGGGTAAGGTCCCCGCTAGTACCTCTCCTTTAGTCTACAGTTACCCTGGTAAGTCATTCATTAACCTGTTGAGTTTCACATGAATCGTGTGAAGACATATGAAGCCAGTCTCCATACATCTAAGCGCCATGAAGGCTTAGTGTCTTATGAGACCACAGAAGTTACCGGTGGTGGAGAACTTCCTCTCTTGAAAGATAATGACTAGCTCTGAGGCAACTGAGTGACTGGTCTTTTTTTATTCTTAAATGACCACAAAAGCTAAAGAGCATGTGTGTACAGGAGCTAAAAAACAACCTTTTTGCCATCAAAACAACGGCCAAAAAAAAAAGTTGTGTTGACATTGCAACAAAAACAGATTTTGTCTCGTGTTGCAGTTACTACGTCACTCGACAATCATATCCTTCGCCACAGGAACACAGATCAAGTCACGACATAAACCTTCTCTGTTCTCTTCCTCAGGTGTTGGATTCCCCTACTCCTTCGGCTACTCTTACGGCTATCCGTTCGGCTATGGCTTCCCTTACGGCTACCCCTGGGTGGTGAGTCCCGCTGCTTCTGACGCCGTGGCTGAAGCATAGATGCCCTCCGGTAACCCACCTGCAAGGTGATTATGGGAGTAGGAGGAGCCAAGGGTACTTGCCAGCCATACCAGAAGGATGAGAGTGTCGATAGCGATCCTCAAGTGTCCACACCCATCCCGCTCCCTAACCACTCCCACGGCCACAGTCTGAATCAGTCTTCACCACCAAGCTGGGGCGCAGCCATGAGCCTTGGGAAGATGGGGACTTGCCACCCCTTCGTCAACCAGGCTGATATGGCTACGTCCTCTGCTCTGGTGAAAACAGCGGGAAACAATGAAGCTTTCAAACACATCTATCCTGCTGAGCTAACTCCATTACTATTGTATCTAATGTATTACTAAAGGTGATTAAGATATAGCATTGTTCCGTTTTCTTTATATTATTCTTTACACCCTCCTGAACCCTCCAGTGACGTCACGGGAGCTGAAGAGATGTCTCCTGTTTAATGGTTAATGATACTTTTCATCCCTTACCATAAAGCTCTTTTTACCTCAAAGTTTTATGGAAACGAAACCATAACGCAACTTTATGATAAAATAGCTGGTGGGAGAGTGTGCGTGAGTCCACTTGGACAGCAGACAGACAGACACCTGAGGGGGCAGTCAAAGACTGGTCACTGGTGCGCCCGTATCATGCTCCGCTGAATATCTTAGTCGGGTTTTTGTTTCGTTGATTTTACATGGAATATTTTACTCTTCATTTATTTCATCCCTGGGTCTCGGGTAGAAAGAGTACTACCCACGTATCCCTTGCGGGTCGCAGAAGGCGACAAACAGGGACGAGAACGAGGGACCGATTACTCTACCTTCTTTGATATTTCAGCGTATAAAAGTAGGAACAGGAGCCAAGCGAGGATGTGCTCATCCGCCACGGGAGCTCAGGCTGGAGTGCGTAAACGTAACCAAGACGAGGAGAAAGAGAGGCAGGTACTCTGTTTGAGGAGAGTAACTTGAATGTTCTGCCTCAGTGTGAAACTGAAGCTCGAGGGGAATATTTGAAAATTTGTTAGGGGGGAAGAGTCTGGGGTTATTGTGAAGGCGGTGGCAAAGGAGGGAGATGGTACTTCTGCTCGTAATAGCTGTGGGAATAGCGTGCAAGAGTTTTCAACCCGTTTTCTGTGGTTCAGATGAATGCGAATTACGAAAGGTGGTGTAACTGTCACTGTGTATGTCACTGATAGTAAGACAAGTGAGGAAGAGAAGCGAGTGTTTGTGGGTGAGCTGAGTGAGTGCGTCATCAGTTCTCATAAAGAGATCAAGTAATAGTGGAGGAAGATTTTAATTCAAGAGAAGGTGATGAAGCGGTTCAGGGTATAATTATGGTGAATGAGGCAGGTTGTAATTGGATGTGGTGAATAGCTCGTCAAATTGTATGGTCAAGGGAAATCATTGGCATGTCTCTGGGGCTTGAGTGTGGATAGAGAGCTCTGGTTCCTGTGCTTTAGATATGACAGCCTAAGAAGTGGATGAGAGCAAAAGGAGGCCGTTCCTCGTCTGTTTCTTGCGATAGCTCACTCCGTGAAAAACGACGAAGTACTTTGAATAAAAGTAGATTAAATATGAGAAGTCAGGAATGTAATGTCTTTCGTTTCACTGATTATGACCGAACAGTTTTCTACCAGTCTACGAAGTACGCCTCCTTCTCAAGATGTATTCACATACTGATCAATCTGGTATATGTAAAGTATCTCTTGAATGAACCTGAAATAAGATAATCATTCATGAAGAAAAATTAGTGATTTCGTTCTCTGCGTTATGTCGTTTCAAGTAACATTTAAAACCTTACTCATGACAAAAAAAAAAAAAAAAATGGATATTCAGTCTCAAGTTCGTTGCCGGAAAGCACTTCTAGTTCACCTAAACTCTCTTAGTGTCATCTTCACCTGAACACTTCTGTTGCCAAAATATTCCTCGTCAGTAACAAAATATACACTAATGATAATGAGGAAAATGTATGACATTACAGAGGGACAATGAGACGCATATAATCTACTGAATAGTATCGTAAATATCATCCATACCAACAAAAGCAGACGGGACAAGGACGTCACCTTGAGGCATTCCATCAACAAAAGCAGATTGGGCAAGGACGTCTCCTTGAGACATTCCATCATCAACATAAAAGCGTCACGATTGCTGAGTACTTATGCATACGATGATTCACAAAAGAAAATATCAAGATATTAAATACTAGACAAAAAAAACAGACAGTTACAATAACTTTTAAAAAGATGAAGACACATTTAAATGACAGAGAGACAACAAGCAAGAGCTATTTCGACAGTTCAGTTATTCCTGACTTCGGTAGCCAGAAGCGAATACATTCCGCCATACAATATATCATTTGGCACAGTCAGTCAACGTGTGATTCGAAAACACAGTTTAGATTGTTATCATCATTTTCATTTTTGTTATTATTGTTATTACCATATTAATGTCATTGATATCACAAATGATCATTTGTAGTAGAATGTAGCAGAAGTAACATTTCAATATTTAACATTTCAATTTCCTGTACTCATAATCAAACAGTCGTACATCTAAGATTCATATCAATGCTTTCCTTAGATCTTTATCTAACTTTACGTCATCAGTCTTTCTTTACACCAGGTAGTGCACACAGAGTGTGTTGAGGTATGTTACATAAGTGAGGCTTGGCCAACCAGCCACGCCCCAAACATCAAATCCTTTGCATCTTTTCTCTTCTCTTTTACGTTTGTCATACAGTTATATCCACTATCCTTCTTCACATTTAATACCCTGAGAACATATCATAGTGCAGAGGAGGATGGGATATATAGGAACGCTTTACAGGAGGAATTTCTCTCTCGTTCTTTGCTATCAAATTCCATGTAAGCTTACTTCACAAATGCAAAGGTTTTCCTCTATCTTTCCTGCCGTCCGCCGTCTGTCTCTTCCAAGTCTTACCACTCGTTTTCAGGTTCATATTTTGGTGATACTCAGGGACAACTATCGCCTGACTTACGACTGAATTTTGGCCAAACGTCTGAGGTCCTTGAGTTGAAAAGGGAGTTCCCGGAAGGCCACCACAGCCACGGGTATATAAGGCGGTGCTCCCAGCCCTCACCATCAGTCGTCCAGAGGCAGACTCTCACTTTACTCATCATGAAGGTTGTGGTAAGGATCTCTCCTCCAGATCTTCACTTAGCTTTCCATGTAAAGATAAATAGTTTTGTTCTCAAGCACTAATGACCAAACTTCATAAGAACTGATTTTACACAGTTTGAGCGGGAAATTATTTCCATTGCTATGGCTATTCGCATGATCAAACTTGATTGGATGATGAAAACTTGTTTTTTGTTGGCAGTTGTTGCTTGCTCTTGTGGCGGTGGCCGCTGCCGTGCCCACCCCCGAAGCAGAGGCTGACCCAGCTGTGCTCCTCTATCATCACCCCCTCACCTACAACATCAAGCCAGTCGATCTTAAGGAGCTCAAACTTCCCCTCACCTACAGCTACCCTGGTAAGCCTCATAGTCCGGTATATCCCGGCATGTCTATTTATATCAAAGAGGGACAGTGACTTCATTTGTCATATCCTCATATGAAAGCTTGGACCTCCTGTGTTGACGAGGTACCACGCCAGCCACTCACTGATTCAGTTTGGTATAACGTCACGAGAGCCTTCACCCACATGTACTTATACATATGGAAGCACAAGTTGGAACTCCTTCCCTGAAGGCCACTGACTTGGATAGACATTTCTCATCTGTATACTAAAGGGACTTTGCTCTTACCATTTTCTCTTGCCTCGAAATACGGAAGGGGATAACTCTTTTACTGTCTTACCCTCTTGTGTTGTAACTTACAACTACACAGATGTTCACGACAGATATATAGATCAAGTAATTCTCCTTTATAAGACTTGTTGTTTCCCTGCACAGGTCTTGGATACCCCTACTCCCTCGGCTATCCCTACGGCTTGGGTCTGGGATACCCCTATGGCCTGCCCCTCCTAGCCAAGCCTGCCGCTGAGGAACCCGCCGCAGAAACAGCTTAAATGCCTCCACACAACACCTAAGGACATCAAGAGGACTGGATGGCTGGGTCGTTAGCCTCACCAGAAGGATTTTCAAGTTCCCGCTGAGCCTCC
Organism: Panulirus ornatus; assembly: GCF_036320965.1. Lineage (NCBI taxonomy): Eukaryota > Metazoa > Arthropoda > Malacostraca > Decapoda > Palinuridae > Panulirus > Panulirus ornatus. The sequence continues at coordinate 7,035,411 of NC_092275.1, read as the reverse complement.
TGTGTTCCACGATGACACCACCACCTGCTGCCTCTCTTACCTCTCCAACCTCCACTCTATTGGATGACTCTCTCCAGCAATACGTGGGGGCGCAGCCATGATGCTGGGGCAAGGTGGGGGCTTACACCCCTTACTTATACCCCTTACCTTGGCTCGCTCCTCCATACTTGCTCTCTTGCATATAATAAAAAAAAAATCCCAAAAGCTTCATATTTCATTCCTTGAAGATACCTCTGTGTACTTGTCACTCAAGATAATTCACACAACTTCATTTGAGACGTGAGAGAACATTGCTTCTCTGGCTATGACCCCACATGATAAGTAATGCTCCTCAAGTGTTCTCAGTTCATATATTTGCTTTTTACTTATTGATTCTCATTTGGACATTTGATAAAGAACACATTAACCAGATATTGAGAGATAAATCGTCTGGAAGACAGAAGAGAACGGGATTGGTGCCAGGTTGCGGTAACTTGGGCTCTGAGTTTAGGCTGTGTTGGCTGACTTCCCATCAATGGTCGGGTGCAGAATTATCACTGTGTGTACGTCATCGTTCATTATGTATCATAAGAAATTGGGAAGAGTAAATGTTACACGTAGACGTTAACTGTTTTATCCTTGTTCACCTAGATAGTTAACTTCAAGGCTTGATGATGAAGTCTGAAAAATACTAATCATACAATCTTATAGTCATTAAATAGTTCAGAAATTCTGATGAGTTTCAAGAAATTACGAAACATCTGTTTTTGTACAACTTGGTGGTTGAGGCCAGACACTGATAACAAGATGCAAGTAACACCTTCATTATATAAGGAATTCTTATCAACTCGACCCACACAACATTGTCGACGATGATGTTTACTGGTAGAGTGTATCAGGTGTCTTGTGCCCAGGTGGTCACGACGATCAAATGGTAATTGTTCATAATCATATATAATGTGGCACTTGGCTGGTGTGGTTAGATCGTCTCAGTTTCTCGTACAGTTTGTGAGATTTGTGGCCAGAGTCACGACCGTCCGGCACCTTAGCCTAAGATGCTTCATGTGTGTAGTTTGTTCCTTAACCCAAAAGTTATCAAGTAACTTCTGTTGTTCCTCCTTTCGACCTGATTGATCTATGGGTATCCCTCCAACTGATAAAGCCGTTCTCTCTCTGGTACCAAATCTTCTAATTCATATTTCGATCATTCTTCATGGAATCCTCCGCCCCCACCTCCTCCCACTGAACCTAAGACATTCCTGATACTCTCTTCATCTATTCTGCCAGTATCATGTGGATAGGGCGTAGAGCTCAGACGGCTTACCTCGTTGAATTCTGTGAGAGTGTCTCTAAAGTACTCCCGATCCCTGTTACCTTACTTCGTTTCCCACTAAAAACCGACACTTTTCCTTCTTCTTGGAAGCAAAACTTGGCGCAGCCAATCCATGAGAAAGGAGACTTTTCTAAACCTTCTAATTATCTTCCTATCTCACCTCTGACACCAAAATTTTTGAAACGCTCCTTAACTCTCGCTTTCACAAACGGTTAGATTCCCATTCCTTCTTTCTAAATACCAATATGCCTTTAATTAGTGCTAGCTCCAATGGTAATATTCTTTCTATGTGACTTACCTCTGGTACTCCTCTCTCAGGGATTTTGGTAAAACGTTTGTCGTGGCCCTCGACATCTCCAAAGCATTAGACAGGATGTAGCATAAATCTTTGCTTTCTGAACTTCCTTTCTTTGGTGTTTCTCCTTCATTCTGGTCCCTGATGCATAGCTACCTCTCCGACTGACTGCTCCATTTCATCACTAGTGTCATTACAGTACTTCTCTCCATAAATGATCATCCGTCTTCATCTCTACCACTTTTCACTCGTATATCAATGATTCCATTTTACACACTTCCTCTCTCCTCCTCCTTCTAAAACTCGTTTTCCTTCTCCCTTACTTCGGATCTGTCAAACATTTCTGTTTAGGAAATCACTGACCTAGTTAAATTCAATAACGCTAATGCGCAATGTCTCGCTGTGATAACGTGTCAATTCTGTCCATTTGCTCAAAGTCAGAACAGTATAGTTCAATCCTGCATTAACATTAGCTTACTGGACATCTCTCGTTCTGTTGTTCACAATATAATCAGAAACCTTGCGCATGACAGGAAAATATTTAGTCCTAGATTCGTTGTCCAGAAAGTACCTCTGGTTCATTTAAACTCTTTTGGTGTCAAGATATTCCACCTTCATAACGTATAAGACTCATGATAAAGAGGAGACTGTATGGCACTGATATGCTAACATTCGGTAGAAAGTCATAGTAATGAGGGACAATGAGACATATGCAGGATTCTGACTGGTGTCGTGAATATTATCCACAACAAAAAATGAGACGGGACAAGGACGTCGCTTTGAGGCATTCCATCAACAACATAAAAGCGTCACGATTGCCAAGCACATAACGCGTACGATAATTTAGGGAAGAAAGACATCAAGATATTGAATACTAGATGACAAAACACAAACTTACGATAACTTTTAGAAACATGAAGACAAACTTAACTGACAGAAAGGCAACAGGCAAGAGCTACTTCGACAGTTCAGTTATTCCTGACTTCGGTATCCAGAAGCGAATACATTCCGTCATACAATATATCATTTGGCACAGTCAGTCAACGTGATTCGAGACCACAGTTTAGATGGTTATAATCATTATCATTAATGTTATTATTGTTATTAATCTGACTGATATTACAAATGATTATTTGTAGTGGATTTAGCAGAGGTAACATTTTCATATTAACATTTCATTTTCCTGTACTCATAATCAATCAGTCGTACATCTAAGATTCATATCAATGCTTTCCTTAGATCTATATCTAACTTTACGTCATCAGTCTTTCTTTACACCAGGTAGTGCACACAGAGTGTGTTGAGGTATGTTACATAAGTGAGGCTTGGCCAGCCAGCCACGCCCCAAACATCAAATCCTTTGCATCATTTCTCTTCTGTTTTACGTTTGTCATACAGAATTATATCCACTATCCTTCTTCTCATTCCATATCCTGAGAACATATCATAGTGCAGAGGAGGATGGGATATAGACGGAAGACTTTACAGGAGGAATTTCTCTCTCGTTCTATGCTATCAAATTCATGTAAGCTTACTTCACAAATGCAAAGGTTTTCCTCTATCTTTCCTGCCGTCAGCCGTCTGTCTCTTCCAAGTCTTACCACTCGTTTTCAGGTTCATATTTTGATGTTACTCAGGGACAACTGTCGCCTGACTTACGACTGAGTTTTGGCCAAACGTCTCAGGTCCTTGAGTTGAAAAGGGAGTTCCCGGAAGGCCACCACAGCCACGGGTATATAAGGCGGTGATCCCAGCCCTCACCATCAGTCGTCCAGAGGCAGACTCTCACTTTACTCATCATGAAGGTTGTGGTAAGGATCTCTCCTCCAGATCTTCACTTAGCTTTCCCTGTAAAGATAAATAGTTTTGTTCTCAAGTACTAATGACCAAACTTCATAAGAACTGATTTTACACAGTTTGAGCGGGAAATTGTTTCCATTGATATGGCTTTTCGCATGATCAAACTTGATTGGATGATGAAAACTTGTTTTTTGTTGGCAGTTGTTGCTTGCTCTTGTGGCGGTGGCCGCTGCCGTGCCCACCCCCGAAGCTGAGGCTGACCCAGCTGTGCTCCTCTATCATCACCCCCTCACCTACAACATCAAGCCAGTTGATGTTAAGGAGCTTAAACTTCCCCTCACCTACAGCTACCCTGGTAAGCTTCATAGCCCGGTATATCCCGGCATGTCTATTTATATCAAAGAGAAACAGTGACTTCATTTGTCATGTCCTCATATGAAAGCTTGGACCTCCTCCGTGATAGGTAGCCACTCACTGATTCAATTTGGTATAACGTCACGAGCGCCAACACCTACATGTACTTATACATATGGAAGCACAAGTTGAAACTCCTTCCCTGAAAGCCACTGACTTGGATAGACATTTCTCATCTGTATACTAAAGGAACTTTTCTCTTACCATTTTCTCTTGCCTCGAAATAGGGAAGGGGATAACACTTTTACTCTCTTACCGTCTTGTGTTGAAACTCACAACTACACAGATGTTCACGACAGAAATATAGATCAAGTAATTCTCCTTTATAAGACTTGTTGTTTCCCTGCACAGGTCTTGGATACCCCTACTCCCTCGGCTATCCCTACGGCTTGGGTCTGGGATACCCCTATGGCCTGCCCCTCCTAGCCAAGCCTGCCGCTGAGGAACCCGCCGCAGAAGCAGCTTAAACGCCTCCACACAACACCTAAGGACATCAAGAGGACTGGATGGCTGGGTCGTTAGCCTCACCAGAAGGATTTTCAAGTTCCCGCTGAGCCTCCTGTGTTCCACGATGACACCACCACCTGTCGCCTCTCTTACCTCTCCAAACACCACTCTATTGGATGACTCTCTCCAGCAGTACGTGGGGGCGCAGCCATGATCCTGGGGCAAGGTGGGGGCTTACACCCCTTTCATATTCCCGGTAGCTTGGCTCGCTCCTCCATACGTGCTCTCTTGCATATAATAAAAACAAATCACCAAAAGCTTCATATCTTATTCCTTGAAGATATCCCTGTATATTTGTCACTCAAGATAATTCACACAACTTCATTTGAGACGTGAGAGAACATTGCTTCTGTGGCTATGACCCCACATGATAAGTAATGCTCCTCAAGTGTTCTCAGTTCATATATTTGCTTTTTACTTATTGATTCTCATTTGGACAATTGATGAAGATGAACTGTGTACGTTCACCATGGAACACATTAACCAGATATTGAGAGATAAATCGTCTGGAAGACAGAAGAGAACGGAATTGGTGCCAAGTTGAGGTGACTTGGGCTTTGAGTTTAGGCTGTGTTGGCTGACTTCCCATCACGGGTCGGGTGCAGAATTATCACTGTGTACGTCATCGTTCATTATGTATCATAAGAAATTGGGAAGAGTAAATGTTACACGTAGACTTTAACTGTTTTATCCTTGTTCACCGAGATAGTTAACTTCAAGGCTTGATGATGAAGTCTGAAAAATAAATATTATATAATCTCATAGTCATTAAATAGTTCAGAAATTCTGATGAGTTTCAAGAAATTACGAAACATCTGTTTTTGTACAACTTGGTGGTTGAGGCCAGAAACTGATAACAAGATGCAAGTAACACCTTCATTATATAAGGAATTCTTATCAACTCGACCCACACAACATTGTTGACGATGATGTTTACTGGTAGAGTGTATCAGGTGTCTTGTGCCCAGGTGGTCACGACGATCAAATGGTAATTATTCATAATCATCTATAATGTGGCACTTGGCTGGTGTGGTTAGATCGCCTCAGTTTCTCGTACAGATTGTGAGATTTGTGGCCAGAGTCACGACCGTCCGGCACCTTAGCCTAAGATGCTTCATGTGTGTAGTTTGTTCCTTAACCCAAAAGTTATCAAGTAACTTCTGTTACTCCTCCTTTCCGATCTGATTATACTCTATGATTAACTATCTAATTGATAAAGCCTCCCTTTCTGGCACTAAATCTTCTTTTAATCAAATTTCGGACGACTTTGCATTGATTTCTCCCCCCACCCCCTTCCCCCATTCATTCCAATCGAATCTAAAACATCTCATATAATCTCGTCGCCCAGGATTCTCCACATACTCTCCACGCCCAGGATCCTCCATATGCTCTATCACCTAGGATCTTCCACATACTCTCCCTCCCAGGATCTTCCATGTACTCTCCCGCCCAGGATCCTCCATATAATCTACCACCTAGGGTTTTCCATGTACTCTCCCGCCCAGGATCTTCTATATACCCTCCCGCCCAGGGTCCTCCATGTACTCTCCCGCCCAAGATCTTCCATATACTCTCCCGCCCAGGATCCTCCATATACTCTCCCGCCCAGGATCCTCCATATACTCTCCCGCCCAGGGTCCTCCATATAATCTCCCTCCTAGGATCTTCCATGTACTCTCCCCGCCCAGGATCTTCCATGTACTCTCTCCGCCCAGGATCTTCCATGTACTCTCCCCAAGTTTCACCTCTCCGCAAGCATCCTTATCTGTATGCCATGGTACTGCTGCTTCCCCCTGTTATAAAAACCTTTGTGGCCATTGTCACTGTGAGCTGATTTTATGTATCCCTATGGTCAAGGCTTGGACCCGAAGCACGCACCTGGCTGTTACTTCCTATAATTTCTTTGTGGTGACCGACCACTCGAGGATTGACCGTTATAATACCTTTCGTCGAACAGCTCAACCCTAGAATTCGTTTCCTTCATATATCTTTCCTTCTTCTTCTATGAGTGTCAGGCCTACAAACACCTACAGAATACTGATTGATTCCTACATTCTTTTTTCTTCCTCTTTTCACGCGAAATGGTATTGGCTAAAGAATATTTGCCTGTGCGATATTGATCATTAAATGAATAAATAAAAAGTGATTCCGGTATAATGGCTTGTCTTTTTCCGGCTTCAGCGGCCATTGTGATGCAAGATTAATGTTATTCACTTGCCTGTACTGTGAAGTTTCATTGAAATATCTCGAGAATAAACTCAAGGATGTCTTCTGTCTGCCAAATGGTGTTTCAAACATTATCTAGAAATGGTGTTCTCTTGCAAACCTACATCTGTAATTCATTCTTTTTTTACCTAAGGACGATATAGTAGGGAGCACACATGAGGCATATATTCAGTTCATGTGATTTCATATACGCAGACACGAAGCAGCCACACATTACAAGAAAATAGTTCAGAGCAATACTAAGTATCTCTTTCCTCAGCAGAGCTCCTCACATTTAGTGTAAGTGTCCATCAAGTTTCACTGATGAGGAGAAAAACAATGATGGGGCAGAGAATGAAAAATCGTGCTTTTGGTGATTTTTATCATATGCAAGAGAGCAAGTATGGAGGAGCGAGCCAAGATACGGGGTATAAGAGAGGGGTGTAAGCCCCAACCTTGCCCCAGCATCATGGCTGCGCCCCCACGTACTGCTGGAGAGAGTCATCCAATAGAGTGGTGGTTGGAGAGGTAAGAGAGGCGACAGGTGGTGGTGTCATCGTGGAACACAGGAGGCTCAGCGGGAACTTGAAAATCCTTCTGGTGAGGCTAACGACCCAGCCATCCAGTCCTCTTGATGTCCTTAGGTGTTGTGTGGAGGCGTTTAAGCTGCTTCTGCGGCGGGTTCCTCAGCGGCAGGCTTGGTTAGGAGGGGCAGACCATAGGGGTATCCCAGACCCAAGCCGTAGGGGTAGCCGAGGGAGTAGGGGTATCCAAGACCTGTACAGGGAAACAATAAGTCTTATAAAAGGAGAATTCCTTGATCTATATTTCTGTCGTGAACATACAGTGTAGTTGTGATGGTTACTAATTACAGGAAGAGAGAAATTAAGAGAACTGTAACCAAGACTTCCTTTACATGTGGGTAAAGAAAACGGCCAAAAAATCATGAAATTTTCCAAAGCAGTCGGTCACTCACGAATGCTAAAGAAGTTCTACTGTTCCTCTCCAGGTCTGTGACTTTACGCCTCTCCATGTCCTTGTAGGTTCATAACACGTTAACTTCTGCCTTGAGTTTTCCCATCAAACAAGAGGGACACAAGTTTTCCAATGAGCAAATGTCAAACGTAAAGATACTCTCGCTTAGCCACATACAGACATACATGCAATATGCACATGGATAACATTTGACCACGATTGGAGTAACATGCACTTCTGGAGATGGCAAGTTATATGTTGTTATTTCATGTAAAATGATGTCCTTGTCTTCTCGTACGTCACTGTCCGTAAGGACGTGGGTATATATCACTTAGTAGGAATGTTGACACAGTAACGGGCCATCTAAATGAAGGTGGACTTACCAGGGTAGCTGTAGGTGAGGGGAAGTTTGGCTTCTTTAACCTCGACCGGCTTGATGGAGTAAGTGAGAGGGTGATGGTAGCCATAGAGGAGCACCGCTGGGTCAGCCTCAGCTTCGGGGGTGGGCACGGCAGCGGCCACCGCCACAAGAGCAAGCAACAACTGCCAACAAAAACAAGTTTTCATCTTCCAAGCAAATCTGATCATGCAAAAAGCCATACATATAAGCAAGGCACTTTATTTTCCTGGCTAATTCTCGCTCAAACTCTTCTCTTGATGTTTGATCATCATTATAAAACAAGACTCCTTGTATCTACAAGCAGCAATAGCTAAGTGAAGAGCTGGAGGAGAGATCCTTACCACAAACTTCATGATGTGTAAAGTGAGAGTCTGCCGCTGGACGACTGATGCTGAGGGCTGGGAGCACCGCCTTATATACCCGTGATTGTGGTGGCCGGCCGGGAACTCCCTCCTTAACTCAAGGACATCAAACTTATGTGAACCAGTTTCAGTCATACGTCTTTTTGCCTGGAGCAGGGTGGTATGTCTTTTGCCTAAGGCACAAGAGAATGTTATGATGATCATTACATACAATCATATTTGCAATAAATGTTTTACAGGATGGTTTTTTTGTGTAACTTATAAGAAAGAGCTGTAGCTAAGGGCTTAAGGAGTGAGGGGATACTAAATATAGAAAACAATCTCTGTCATTAAAGAAATACGACGCCAATGCATTTATATGATTAATGTGATAAGGTTATGAAGGTGAATTAATTCCGTCATTCCACCCGGATTTTTGGCAAACATATAAACTTATTTCTTACTGAATCATAACACGAGGGAGATAATGTTGGGGGCGTGGCTGAGGGACGCACCCTGACTTATGCAACAGACCTCAACACACCCTCTGCACACTACCTGCTGGGAAGGAGGACCTGGCTGTAGGGAACATACAATTGCACATGCACTAATACAAGTGATGACAACAATCACACTGAAAAAAGGATTTTAAGTGTGAAACAATTGTAATCATAATAGCCAAAGTGATTATGATATTAAGAATAATGAGAATGAGAGGTAAGTTAATGACATCTGAAGTGATTGGTCCGACAATGAAATCTTCAGTAAACCAGTCTTCAATTCCGCGCTTCCTAAAATGCTTGCCAACCACCCTGGTTAGTCGGCCACAAGACCCGGCGTATGCTGGACTGCGTGACTACCAAGTGGTACTGCACGGGGAGGGAGTTCTACTATCTTGGTGCCCCACCTCTCGCACTACACGGGGAGGGAGTTCTACACTCTTAGTGCCCCACCTCTCGTACTGTACGGGAAGGGAGTTCTACACTCGTGGGGTCCCACCTCTTGCACTGTACGGGGAGGGCCTTCTACACTCGTAGTGCTCCACCTCTTGAACTGTACGGGGAAGGACTTCTACACTCTTGGGGTTCTACCTCTTGAACATTCTGTACTATCAGACAACTCCTTGCATTTATGAATGATGTCTACATTAAACATGTCTTCGGTCATTTTGTTCCGTTCGTCTAACAGTATTATATCATAAAAGTACTTCTTTACAATGTTATAAAGTTTCTTACTTGATTTCATGTTATGTCCTCTGGTTGCACTCTCCCAATATCTCTTGAAGAACTATTCACTGTCCACATCGTCAATCTGTTTTAAGAAAAATGGTTTTGATCAAGTCGCCCCTCACCCTTTTTTCTTCCAAGACGGGCAAATTCAAATCTTCTAGCATTTCCCTGTAATTCAGCTCTCTTAAAACTGAAACTAGCTTTGTTGCCCTCTTCTGGACCTTTCTTATTAGCTCTTTGTCAATGATTAAGGTACGGTGAGAAAATTGGAAAACATAATCTAGTTTTCGCCTTATGTTAGATATCAATAGTTTAGAAAATATTTTCTTATTCATATACTTGAATGCTATCTTAATATTTACCAGCATATAGTTTGTCTCGACTTTTCTCCTAATGTGTCTATTGTAAACTTAAAGTCTCTACCTTTAGTATATATCCTAAATAGAAACGTCTGGACCTCATTCGATAAAACTAATGAAGTTTTACATCAAATGTGAAAGAACATTCATATGGAAGCAGGTGAAGAATATGTTTGAGAAATCTTTCTTTTTTTGTGTGTGGTCTGTCAAGACTAGGTGCCTCGTTATTGTAGTTGACTACAACGAAGCTGGAAATATCTCATGTTTTCAGTTTAAAGGCTTGTGAGGTTACTCTTTATCTAAGTGATCTTTTTCTGGAAGACTCAAGACAATGTGGGTTTACCAGAGAAGGTTATTTCCAAACATAGTTAGATATTATCACTTGGCAGACAGAAGACAATGAGTTCAATCCAAAATTGTACCATAAGTTTCGGCTGTGTTGGTTGCCTTCTCATCACGGGCTGATGGAATTTGTTTACATCATTGGTGATTATCGCACAGATCCATGAGAAATGAAATAATCATTGTATACTTTGGCCATATCATGTTAATAAACTTCTGAGAAAAAAGAGACGCTACCATCATCGCCTGCATTTGAAAATCTGATCATTTAGAAGAAATTCACATTTGTCTTTGGTCATATTAGTTGTTGAAGCTAAATTCTGATGATAAACTACAAATAACAGCCTTATGAAACATGAGCAAGTCTTCTCGTTCTCACCCACATAACATTGTTAACAAAAGTATTTACCAGTCGGATATCTAGGTTGGCAGTGGCCCAGTGATCAGGCAAGTCTACTAAGATCGAGGCCGAGGCTCGGGTCTCAGTACACGTCTACTGAAGAAGGTGCAGCAGCTCCAGTTCTCCAGCTGGAGGTGAGAGTCTGGCCCCTGTGTCTTGTAGACGCTAGTGATATTAAGTATCGAATGGCCATCATACCAGAGTAAGTTCCACACACACACATCAAACATCCAACACCTTAGACTAAGGTACCGAACGGACGTGACTGGCCACAAATCTACAATTTGTACGAGAAACTTAGGCGATCTAGCCACACCAGCCAGGTACCTACATTACTGGCGCGGGCGTAGATGTGGAAGATGTTTATGGAAGATGAGTGATATATCCTCTATGGGCAGTCCTGGGCCCCTCCCAGCTCCGTAAACATACAAATCTTTTAACAGTAAATACGAGATATATTCTCAGCTTCGTTGACATCGCAGCCACACTCGCGAGTCAGCCAGTGTTCACACACCACAGGAAAAGACTTCAGACATAATGATCATCTATTTCCTTTGCAATGCTTCCTTGTGTTTGGTGTAAACGCCTTCAGTTAGCTCATTGTGAGAGGAAAAAAAATAGGATCCATGACTAAAATCTCGAACTTTTGATATTTTGTTTTTTATTATAGGCATGAGAGCAAGTATAGAGGAGCGAGCCAAGGTACGGGGTATAAGAAAGGGGTGTAAGCCCCCACCTTGCCCCAGCATCATGGCTGCGCCCCCACGTACTGCTGGAGAGAGTCATCCAATAGAGTGGTGGTTGGAGAGGTAAGAGAGGCGACAGGTGGTGGTGTCATCGTGGAACACATGAGGCTCAGCGGGAACTTGAAAATCCTTCTGGTGAGGCTAACGACCCAGCCATCCAGTCCTCTTGATGTCCTTAGGTGTTGTGTGGAGGCGTTTAAGCTGCTTCTGCGGCGGGTTCCTTGGCTAGGAGGGGCAGGCCATAGGGGTATCCCAGACCCAAGCCGTAGGGATAGCCGAGGGAGTAGGGATATCCAAGACCTGTGCAGGGAAACAACAAGTCTTATAAAGGAGAATTACTTGATCTATATTTCTGTCGTGAACATCTGTGTAGTTGTGATGGTTCCTAATTACAGGATAAGAAAAAATGAAGAGAACTGCAACTAAGACTGCAACTGGATAAAGAGAACGGACAAAAAAAATGAAATTTTCCAAATAATTTGCTCACTGACTCATTCTAGAGAAGTTCTACCGTTCCTCTCCAGGTCTGTGACTTTACACATCTCTATGTCCTTGTAGGTTCCTAACACTTTAACTTCTGGCTTGAGTTTCCCCATCAATAGGAGGGACCCAAGTTTTCCTATGAACAAATGTCAAACGTGAAGATAGCTCTCGCTTTGCCTTATACAGACACACGTACATCATATACACAAAACATTTGACCACAATTCGAATAACATGCACCTCTGGAGATAGCAAGTTATAATCTGTTGTTATTTCGTGTCTAATGATGTCCTCGTCTTCTCGTACGTCACTGTCCCTAAGGACGTAGGTATATATCACTTAGTAGGAATGTTGGCACAGTAACGGGCCATCTAGATGAAGGTGGACTTACCAGGGTAGCTGTAGGTGAGGGGAAGTTCGGCCTCCTTAACCTCAACCGGCTTGATGGAGTAAGTGAGAGGATGATGGTAGCCGTAGAGGAGCACAGCTGGGTCAGCCTCAGCTTCAGGGGTGGGCACGGGCAGCGGCCACCGCCACAAGAGCAAGCAACAACTGCCAACAAAAATAAGTTTTCATCTTCCAAGCAAATCTGATCATGTGAAAGCTATACATATGAGAAAGGCACCTTAGTTTCCTGGCTAATTCTCGCTCAGACTCTTCTCATGATGTTTGGTCATCACTATAAAACAAAACTCTTTGTATTTACAAGCAGCAAGAGCTAAGTGAAGAGCTGAAGGAGATATCCTTACCACAAACTTCATGATGAGTAGAGTCTGCCGCTGGACGACTGATGCTGAGGCCTGGGAGCACCGCCTTATATACCCGTGGCTGTGGTGGCCGGCCGGGAACTCCCTCTTTAAATCAAGGACCTCAGACTCATGGCCAACAGTTAGCCATGTCAGACGACAGTTCTCCTTGAGTAATATCTGTGTGTAAACCTGTATCTGAGTCACAGTTAACATAGTATTTTAAGAAGAACATCACACACAAAAGAAAGGATGCGAGGGAGGAATGTCGGAGGGCGTGGCTGGGCGGTCCATCCTATCTTATGTAAGAGGCTTCAACACACCCTTTGTACACTACGTGCTGGGAAGGACACCATATCTTAAGGTATATACAGTCCTACGCTTAATAATACCGGTAGTAATGATGGGAGAAATGATAATGAAAAGGAATATATGGGGGAACAATGTTGTGTAACTTAATTATACTTAGTCATAGCAATAGCAATAATGATGATATCTACATATATTATGATAAAGAGGGAAAAAGTACACCAATAAGAATAAAGAAGATAGGTTTATATCAGATATGTTCTAAGAAATAACTTTGATACTCTCAAAACACCAGGTTTTGATACCAAGCTTTTTGGATGATACCAAAACAAGGGAAGAGGATTTGTATTCATTTGATTACAGAAGCCAAGGTCATACGTCACAATACCTGCAAGAACATCGTCGTCGTTAAACTGTGTTGAAAATATGCGTAGGTGTGTGTGACCATGGATAGCCCGTATAAGTTACCCCTCCCTCCGAGTGCCAACATTGTGTTTGTCTTGGTTTATTTACTTTGCAAGTCTCTGATTAGAGATATGTCGGGACTCACATTACACAGCCTTCAGTTTCTTACTCTGGTTTCTGTTCTTTAAGTTTCATTACTTTCCGGTCTATTTGCTCGGTGTATCACAGTGTAATGACTTAATTATTGATGCTGTTGTGAACCAAGGTCTAAGACAAACCGTTTCCGTTTCTGTTCGAACCACACGTTCATTTCCTCTTGCTACACTGTCATGGGTTTGAGACCCATGCCACACAGTCCTTCATGATCGATACTATACTCCTAAAGTGTACATTTCAACGAGGAATGTCATACTGTGGCATGATTATCCATGATTATCATTTTAAAGGTAAATATCTACAAAACGTAGACATAAGGACACTTCCAGGAACCCGATTCGATTTTGAGTGCAAGGATTTACGGGTTGTTGTTAAGTTGTCCACTGCTGGTCGGTGCTGAGCCAACAGCACTTGTAGCGTCATAACTGTTGATGAGGTGCATTTAGTTAACATAGTTAATTATAGTTGACATACAGTTAATGATGGGAATCAAGAAAGATGGAGAATAGAAAGGTAGAGAAACATATCGAGAAACTGAGAGCAGAAAAGCAGATTCAGCTTCCAAATAATCCGCCATTGATTTGCTTGTCAGACTTCATGACATAGTATCGAAGAGCACACACACACACACACACACACACACACACACACACAAGGATGGGCCCGCTCAGAATCGAATCCTAGGCGCGGCAGTCGGCTCACACCGGACCCAGATGTTCATCTTCCCCCTTCGGGGCTGGTCGATGGATGGGTACCTGGATTTGTAGTATGCTACGCCTGTCTGAGAATTGCTGTGGGGAGTACGTAGGAAAGGTTGTTCTTAGACCAACGCTCTTTCTTGATGTGCAGAGCAAGTAAAGATCATATTAGGAGACGGGACAACACGACCAGCTAACCTTCCCGTAACACACAAATAGTAATCCCAAACAGCCATCTCACACATAGGTAAAGGCTATATCTAAACACTGAATATCAACCAATGGAGGAGATCCGTTATTGTGGCACCAGACGATGATACACCACAGTTACAACCATCCGTAAGTCTGCCTTTGCATTATAGGTTGAGACAGAGAGTGTACAAAGAGGATATTGTTCCTTAGCTTCAAACGAACAGAAAGGATTTATGGATGCGACGCTTAAGGCTGTGCTTCCATGGGTTAGAAAATGTCAAAATAGCTATTAGCTAAGGATAATCTTAAAAGAATAAATCGAACATTTTTTTTAGCGTGACATGAAGGACATTATGTGACACATGTGCTGAATGTCTCCGGTGCCGAGATGGCCATGTAACATACACTTCGATGCAGTCATGTAACACACGCCGATGTAGCCATGTAACACAGTTTGATGTAGCCATGTAATACAGTTTGACGTAGCCATGTAACGCAGTTTGATGTGGCCATGTAATACAGTTTGATGTGGCCATGTAAGAAAGTTTGATGTAGCCATATAACACTGACGTGGCCATGTAAGAAAGTTTGATGTAGCCATGTAACAGTTTGATGTGGCCATGTAACAGTTTGATGTGGCCTTGTAACACAGTTTGATGTGGCAATATAACGCAAGTCATTGCGACTATGCAATAATCTAATACCGAGCGGCATATGAGGGTATTCTTACTATACATGTCACACTGGTTTTTACATGTCACTCCTCCAAGGAACGATATGGCTGGATGTGTCCCTCTATCTTAAAGGAACCTAACTATTAAGGTCCTCTTTTCGGGCGAAAGAATATATATTATTAAGTTCCCCCCCGAATGTCAATGTATTTCTAAGTCATTCCTTTCCAGGATGACTAACTTACACGCAACGAAGCTCGAGAAAAGATGGTATACACTGCCTCTACATCTCAAGAGACGAAGTGTGGGATGTTATTCAGGAACTAACAAACTACAAGTGCTTTCACATGAACTTTAAAAAGCAATCGCTTAAATCATTCCTGTGAAACTGTTCTGGAAGCCATTTCTTCAGTTTCGACGCGATCCACATTTGATACCCTCAAGAGCAGAAACAAATTGATCTGCTCAATAGTTGGATGATTATCATTAATCACGTATCAAAAGTAAAGAACAAAGAGTACTTTATAACCGGAAGGATGGACAATTAATCATTCATGTCATATATCTCCTATATGGAAGATTCTTATTCACCTATTTATTCATTTTGCTTTGTCACTGTCTCCCGCGTTAGCGAGGTAGCGCAAGGAAACAGACGAAAGAATGGCCCAACCCACCCACATACACATGTATATACATACACGTCCACACACGCAAATATACATACCTATACATCTCAACATATACATATATACACACACACAGACATATACATATATACACATGTACATAATTCATACTGTCTGCCTTTATTCATTCCTATCGCCACCCCGCGACACATGAAATAAAAAACCCCTCCCCCCTCA
The DNA here is from genome assembly GCF_036320965.1 of Panulirus ornatus. Classification (NCBI taxonomy): domain Eukaryota; kingdom Metazoa; phylum Arthropoda; class Malacostraca; order Decapoda; family Palinuridae; genus Panulirus; species Panulirus ornatus. The sequence continues at coordinate 7,019,563 of NC_092275.1, read as the reverse complement.
TATGTGCGAGGTAGCGCTAGGAAAAGACAACAAAGGCCCCATTCGTTCACACTCAGTCTCTAGCTGTCATGTAATAATGCACCGAAACCACAGCTCCCTTTCCACATCCAGGCACCACAGAACTTTCCATGGTTTACCCCAGGCGCTTCACATGCCCTGGTTCAATCCATTGACAGCACGTCGACCCCGGTATACCACATCGTTCCAATTCACTCTATTCCTTGCACGCCTTTCACCCTCCTGCATGTTCAGGCCCTGATCACTCAAAATCTTTTTCACTCCATCTTTCCACCTCCAATTTGGTCTCCCGCTTCTCCTCGTTCCCTCCACCTCTGACTCATATATCCTCTTGGTCAATCTTTCCTCACTCATTCTCTCCATGTGACCAAACCATTTCAATACACCCTCTTCTGCTCTCTCAACCACACTCTTTATTACCACACATCTCTCTTACCCTATTATTACTTACTCGATCAAACCACCTCACACCACATATTGTCCTCAAACATCTCATTTCCAGCACATCCACCCTCCTCCGCACAACTCTATCTATAGCCCACGCCTCGCAACCATATAACATTGTTGGAACCACTATTCCTTCAAACATACCCATTTGTGCTTTCCGAGATAATGTTCTCGACTTCCACTCATTCTTCAACGCTTCCAGAACTTTCGCCCCCTCCCCCACCCTATGATTCACTTCCGCTTCCATGGTTCCATCTGCTGCCAAATCCACTCCCAGATATCTAAAACACTTTACTTCCTCCAGTTTTTTTCCATTCAAACTTACCTCCCAATTGACTTGTCAACACCTCAACCCTACTGTACCTAATAACTTTGCTCTTATTCAAATTTACTCTCAGCTTTCTTCTTTCACACACTTTACCAAACTCAGTCACCGGCTTCTGCAGTTTCTCACACGAATCAGCCACCAGCACTGCATCATCAGCGAACAACAACTGACTCACTTCCCAAGCTCTCTCATCCACAACAGACTGCATACTTGCCCCTCTTTCCAAAACTCTTGCATTCACCTCCCTAACAACCCCATCCATAAACAAATTAAACAACCATCTACAGGATATATGTACACAAAGATCTATAAAAAGTTAGACATCAATTTTCAAAATGGAAATCGGTTGCTACATGAAAACCATTGATATATAAATATATTCATAAAACCCCCTAAAATAAATTTAATTCACCATAAATTCGTCAGAGTATCGTGGTAAACACAGAGATACTGATAAAATCGTTATAGACAACAATGCAAAGTAAAAAAAAGTTTAGAGCGCTTAAAATACTTTGTGCAAGATGACATTATAACCAGTATCATTATCGACGTATTTGTTATAATACATAAAGCATTATTGTACCAACCACCTGGCGTTACTCCCCAGCAGGTAGTGTACAAAGGGTGTGTGTAGAGGTCTCTTACATAAGAAAGGATGGGCTACTTAGTATTACTTCATATATTTTCTCCATTACCATTTCTGTTTACATTCTTCACAGAGCACTGTGTTGACTATCACTCGGATGGAGCCTTATACCCTGGTGTTACTCAGGAAGACCTGAATTGCTGACTATTGGCCATATGACTTAGGTCCTTGGAGTTCAGGAGGGAGTTCCCGGCCGGCCACCACAGCCATGGGTATATACGGCGGTGCTCCCAGCCCTAAGCATCAGTTGTCCAGGGGTAGACTCACTCTATTCATCATGAAGGTTGTGGTAAGAATCTCTCCTCTAGCTGTTCACTTAGCTATTGCTGCTTGTAAAGACAAGGAGTTTTGTTTTATAGTGATGACCAAACATCATGAGAAGAGTTTGAGTGAGAATTAGCCAAGAAAATAAGGTGCCTTCTTTTTTATATGTATGGCTTTTCACATGATCAGATTTGCTTGGAAGGTGATAACTTGTTTTTGTTGGCAGTTGTTGCTCGCTCTTGTGATGGTGGCCGCAGCCCTGCCCACCCCCAAAGCTGAGGCTGACCCAGCGGTGCTCCTCTACGGCTACCATCATCCTCTCACTTACTCCATCAAGCCGGTTGAGGTTAAGGAGGCCGAACTTCCCCTCACGTACAGCTACCCTAGTACGTCCACCTTCATCTAGATGACTGGTTACTGTGTCAATATTACTACTAATTGATATATACCCACGTCCTAAGGGACAGTGATGTACGAGAAGACAAGGACATCATTTTACATGAAATGACAACAGATCGTAACTTGCTATTTCCAAAAGTGCATACTACTCCAACTGTGGTCAGATATTATCCGTGTGTATATTGTATGTGTGTCTAAGTATGGCAAGGCGCGAGTATCTATAGTATTGACATTTGCTCATTGGGAAACTTGTGTCTCTCTTGTTTGATGGGAAAACTCAAGGCAGAGGTTAACATGTTATGAAGCTACAAGGACATGGAGAGGTGTAAAGTTACAGACCTGGAAAAGAACAGTAGAACTTCTCAAAAATTAGTCCGTGAGTGAATACTTTTGAAAAACTCTTAATTTTCTGGCAGTCTTCTTTATCCACATGTAAAGGAAGTCTTACTTACAGTCCTCTTTGTTTCTCTCTCATCCAGTAACTAGTAACCATCACAACCACACAGACGTTCACGACAGAAATGTAGAGTATTTCTCCTTTATAAGACTTGTTTCCCTGCACAGGTCTTGGTACCCCTACTCCCTTAGCTACCCCTATGGCTTGGGTTTGGGATACCCCTATGGCCTGCCACTCCTAGCCAAGCCTGCCGCTGAGGAACCTGCTGCAGAAGCAGCTTAAACGCCTCCACACAACACCTAAGGACATCAAGAGGACTGGCTGGCAGGGTCATTAGCCTCACCAGAAGGATTTTCAAGTTCCCGCTGAGCCTCCTGTATTCTGCGAAGACACCACCATCTGCCGCCTCTCTTACCTCTCCAACCACCACTCTATTGGATGACTCTCCAGCAGTACATGGGGGGCGCAGCAATGATGCTGGGGCAAGGTGGGGGCTTACACCTTTCTTATTCCCAGTAGCTTGGCTCTCTCAGCCATTCTTGCTTTCTTACATATAATAAAAAACAAAATACCAAAAGTTTGAGTTTTTAGTATCTGATCCTACCTCACTTTTTTCATGACGAGCTAAGTGAGGGTGTTTTACACTAGACATGAGGAAGTAACACAATATAAAGAACAAAACAAGAATGAATCACATCTTAAAGTGTGACTGACGAAGTGTCACATTTATTTCTTGGATATACGGAAATCGCAAAGTATAAAAAGCACTCAGAAGAAACACAGCACGCAGCACATAAAAGAAAGGGAAAACACTAAAAGCGAAACATATTAACAATGTATGTTTGAAGGAATAGTGGTTCCAACAATGTTGTAGGGTTGCAAGGCATGGGCTATGGATAGAGTTAAGCGGAGGAGGGTGGATGTGCTGGAAATGAGATGTTTGAGGACAATATGTGGTGTGAGGTGGTTTGATCGAGTAAGTAATAATAAGGTAAGAGAGATGTGTGGTAATAAAAAGAGTGTGGTTGAGAGAGCAGAAGAGGGTGTATTGAAATGGTTTAGTCACATGGAGAGAATGAGTGAGGAAAGATTGACCAAGAGGATATATGAGTCAGAGGTGGAGGGAACGAGGAGAAGTGGGAGACCAAATTGGAGGTGGAAAGATGGAGCAAAAAAGATTTTGAGTAATCGGGGCCTGAACATGCAGGAGGATGAAAGGCGTGCAAGGAATAGAGTGAATTGGAATGATGTGGTATACCGTGGTCGACATGCTGTCAATGGATTGAACCAGGGCATGTGAAGCGTCTGGGGTAAACCACGGAAAGCTCTGTGGGCCTGGATGTGGAAAGGGAGCTGTGGTTTCAGTGCATTATTACATGACAGCTAGAGACTGAGTGTAAACGAATGGGGCCTTTGTTGTCTTGTCTAGCACTACCTCGCACACACGAGGGGGGAAGTGGTTGTTATTTCATGTGTGGCGAGGTGGTGATGGGAATGAATAAAGGCAGACAGTATGAATTATGTACATGAGTATACATGTATATGTCTGTGTGTGTATATATATGTATACATTGAGATGTATAGGTATGTATATTTGTGTGTGTGGACGTGTATGTATATACATGTGTATGTGGGTGGGTTGGGCCATTCTTTCATCTGTTTCCTTGCGCTACCTCGCTAACGCGGGAAACAGCAACAAAGCAAAATAAATATAAATAAAAAAATAAATTAACAATATCATGAAGGGCACTATGAGTTACAATCAAAATACATGTAGAAACAGAAATAAAGAAAAACTTAGTTGAAAAAAACATATACGAAAAATATTACACAAGGTAGGAATATAGAAGGTCCATAACAAAATACACTAAGTAAATCCAAGCAAGACTGTTCTTGTCCGCATGCAGAGCTGAGGTCAGGTTGGGCTTGTCTGATTGTCTCTGAGCTTCGTAACCCAGGACTGAGTGGCTGCTGTCCAGAAATGGCGGACTCGGTAGCTTGTGGCGGGTCAGTGATGTGTTCCATCTGTCCTAAAACGACATTAGGTCTACGTCCTATTGGCAGGCCATCAAAGAGCTGAATAACGGTGGTCATCTTTGTCTGGATGTTGATGACAGTTGCTTTCTCACTAATGTGAATGGCTTCTAATATCTGTAATCTCTTCCGATCACTGCACCTAGTAATGATTTTGGTGCTATTCACTGTAAGCTCCCTCGTTAGTCTCACTCATTGCTTTTGTTCATGATGTTTGATTCCACCTTCTCGTAAGTGAAGTGAGAGGCAGCGGCTCAGGGTGCAGGTTGTATGTCCAATGTAGTTTATGTGGTGGGGCCCCCAATATTGTATCGGTACCAACAGGTAGTCACACAGGCCAGCAAATGCCAGGTCATGTGGCTTCCTTACCAAGGGGGTGCCAAGCATTTCAGGATGCGTGGAATTAGAAAATAGTTTACTGGAGATTTCATCGTCATTAGACATTAATTCAGACATCATTAACTTCTTTTAATTTTCATTATCTTAATAATCACTTTGGCTGTTACATTTGTTTTACACTTGAATTCCCTCTTCAGTGTGAATTTTATCATCTTGTATCAGTGCACTTGCAAGTGTATGTTCCCTACAGCCAGGTCCTCCTTCCCAGCAGGTAGTGTACAGAGGGTGTGTTGAGGGCTGTTACTTAAGTCAGGGTGGGTCACCCAACCACGACCCCAACATTAGCTCCTTCGTGTTATGATTCACTTACAAATAAGTTTATATGTCTATCAAAAATCCGGGTAGAGTGACTGAATTAATTCACCCTCACAACTTTTTCACGTTAATCATATACATGCATGGGTGTCGTATTTCTTTAATGATGAGATTGTTTTCTATATATTGTATCCCCTCACTCCTTAAGACCTTAGCTACATCTCTTCCTTGTGAGTTAAACAAAAACTATCCAGCAAATCATTTATTGCAAACTGATTGTACGTAATGATCATCATCATATTCTCTGGTTACTGAAGCAAAACTCAAACCACCCAGCCCCAAACTTAATAATGTATGACTGAAATTAGTGACCTTAAGTTTGATATCCCTGAGTTAAGGAGGGAGTTCCCGGCCAGTCACCTCAGCCACGGGTATATAAGGCGGTGCTCCTAGCCCTCAGCATCAGTCATCCAGCGGCAGACTCTCACTTTACTCATCATGAAGGCTGTAGTAAGGATCGCTCATCCAGCTCTTCACTTAGCTATTGCTAAGTGAGTTTTGCCCTGTAGTGATGACAAAACATCATAGGAAGAGTTTGAGCGAGAATTAGACATGAAAATAATAAGATGCTTTTGTTATCTATATGGCTTTTTGCATGATCAGACTTGTTTGGAAGATGAAAACTTGGTACCTGTTGCTTGCTCTTGCGGCAGTGGCCACTGCCCTACCCAGCCCCAAAGCTGAGGCTGACCCAGCAGTACTCCTCTACCATCACCCCCCTCACCTACCCCATCGATGTTCAAGAGGCCAACCTTCCCCTCACCTATAGCTACCCTGGTATGTCTCCCTCATGAACCAGTTTATGCTGGTCTGCCTGTGCGTATCAAAGTGGGAGAGTGTCTGCCTTTGTAATATCCTCATATGAAAGGTTGGACCTCTTGTGTTGACGACTAGGTACCATGCTAGCCACTCAGTTTGTATTTGGTGTAACGTCAGCAGGGGTTAAAGTTATTTGTACTTATAGATCTGGAGAGCAAAGGTGGATCATCTTCTCTGAAGATCACTGAACCACTTACACATTTCCCATCTGTAGACTTTATGGTCTTTCCTCTCATCATTTAAATAATGAACATATGGGGATATGGATCAGAGGTCTTTGTTACCCTCTTGTACTGTAGTCACTAAACCATCACAACCACACAAAATGTTCTTAACAGAAATATAGATCAAGTAATTCTCCTTTATAAGATTCGTTGTTTCCCTGTACAGGTCTTGGATAACCCTACTCCCTCGGCTACCACTACGGCTTGGGTCTGGGATACCCTTATGGCCTGCCCCTGCTAGCCAAGCCTGCTACTGAGGAACCCGCCACAGAAGCAGCTTAAATGCCTTCGCACAACACCTAAGGCCATCAAGATGACTAGCTGACTGGGTTGTTAGCCTCACCAGAAGGATTTTCAAGTTCCATCTGAGCCTTCTGTGTTCTGCGATGACACCACCACCTGCCGCCTCTCTTATCTCTCCAACCACCACTCTATTGGATGACTCTCTCCAGCAGTATGAGGGAGGGAAGCCATGATGCTGGGGCAAGGTGGGGGCTTACACCCCTTTCTTATTCCCAGTAGCTTGGCTCTCTTCCCCATACTTGCTCTCTTGCATATAATAAAAAACAGAATATCAAAAGTTTGTGTTTTAAGTATCTGATCCTACCTTACTTTTTTCATGACTTGAGCTAAGTGAAGGTGTTTTACCCCAAACATGAGGAACCAACAAAATATAATGAACAAAACAAGAATGAATCACATCTTAAAGTGTAACTAAAGAAGTATTACATTTATTTCAAAACTTGGATATATGTAAATCGCAAACAAAGGATAAAAAGCACTCGGAAAAAACACAGCATATAGCACATAAAAGAAAGGGTAAACACTAAAAGCAAATCATATTAACAATATCATGAAGGGCACTATGAATTACAATGTAAATACCTATATTAACAGAAATATATATATTTTTTTTTTTTTTATATACTTTGTCGCTGTCTCCCGCGTTTGCGAGGTAGCGCAAGGAAACAGACGAAAGAAATGGCCCAACCCCCCCATACACATGTATATACATACGTCCACACACGCAAATATACATACCTACACAGCTTTCCATGGTTTACCCCAGACGCTTCACATGCCCTGATTCAATCCACTGACAGCACGTCAACCCTGGTATACCACACCGCTCCAATTCACTCTATTCCTTGCCCTCCTTTCACCCTCCTGCATGTTCAGGCCCCGATCACACAAAATCTTTTTCACTCCATCTTTCCACCTCCAATTTGGTCTCCCTCTTCTCCTTGCTCCCTCCACCTCCGACACATATATCCTCTTGGTCAATCTTTCCTCACTCATCCTCTCCATGTGCCCAAACCACATCAAAACACCCTCTTCTGCTCTCTCAACCACGCTCTTTTTATTTCCACACATCTCTCTTACCCTTACGTTACTCACTCGATCAAACCACCTCACACCACACATTGTCCTCAAACATCTCATTTCCAGCACATCCATCCTCCTGCGCACAACTCTATCCATAGCCCACGCCTCGCAACCATACAACATTGTTGGAACCACTATTCCTTCAAACATACCCATTTTTGCTTTCCAAAATAATGTTCTCGACTTCCACACATTCTTCAAGGCCCCCAGAATTTTCGCCCCCTCCCCCACCCTATGATCCACTTCCGCTTCCATGGTTCCATCCGCTGCCAGATCCACTCCCAGATATCTAAAACACTTCACTTCCTCCAGTTTTTCTCCATTCAAACTCACCTCCCAATTGACTTGACCCTCAACCCTACTGTACCTAATAACCTTGCTCTTATTCACATTTACTCTTAACTTTCTTCTTCCACACACTTTACCAAACTCAGTCACCAGCTTCTGCAGTTTCTCACATGAATCAGCCACCAGCGCTGTATCATCAGCGAACAACTGACTCACTTCCCAAGCTCTCTCATCCCCAACAGACTTCATATATATATATATATATATATATATATATATATATATATATATATATATATATATATATATATATACATATATAAACTTAGTTAAAGAAAAGACCACCTCGGCATAGTAAATGCAATGACTATAAACTCCTCAGTTCAATGCATTCATCCACAAACTATAAACTCAGTTTAATCCATTCATCCACAAGTCTCCTAACCTATAAAAGTACTTCTTGATACATTTTCCAATGTCTTTCTTGTTTCGTTAGCAAATAAATACAGTGGGACAGAGGAATGAAATGAAGTTGATTATTAAGATTGGGACAGTTTGGGAGGGATCTTGGTGGGGTGCCAGAATATTGACAGTAGGCATGTATAGTGCCATTTTATAAAGGCAAAAGGATGTTCAAACTACAGAGATATAAGTTTGTTGTTTTTTTTTGTTTTTTTTTTTTATACTTTGTCGCTGTCTCCCGCGTTTGCGAGGTAGCGCAAGGAAACAGACGAAAGAAATGGCCCTAACCCCCCCCCCATACACATGTACATACACACGTCCACACACGCAAATATACATACCTACACAGCTTTCCATGGTTTACCCCAGACGCTTCACATGCCTTGCTTCAATCCACTGACAGCACGTCAACCCCTGTATACCACATGACTCCAATTCACTCTATTTCTTGCCCTCCTTTCACCCTCCTGCATGTTCAGGCCCCGATCACACAAAATCTTTTTCACTCCATCTTTCCACCTCCAATTTGGTCTCCCTCTTCTCCTCGTTCCCTCCACCTCCGACACATATATCCTCTTGGTCAATCTCTCCTCACTCATTCTCTCCATGTGCCCAAACCATTTCAAAACACCCTCTTCTGCTCTCTCAACCACGCTCTTTTTATTTCCACACATCTCTCTTACCCTTACGTTACTTACTCGATCAAACCACCTCACACCACACATTGTCCTCAAACATCTCATTTCCAGCACATCCATCCTCCTGCGCACATCTCTATCCATAGCCCACGCCTCGCAACCATACAACATTGTTGGAACCACTATTCCCTCAAACATACCCATTTTTGCTTTCCGAGATAATGTTCTCGACTTCCACACATTTTTCAAGGCTCCCAAAATTTTCGCCCCCTCCCCCACCCTATGATCCACTTCCGCTTCCATGGTTCCATCCGCTGACAGATCCACTCCCAGATATCTAAAACACTTCACTTCCTCCAGTTTTTCTCCATTCAAACTCACCTCCCAATTGACTTGACCCTCAACCCTACTGTACCTAATAACCTTGCTCTTATTCACATTTACTCTCAACTTTCTTCTTCCACACACTTTACCAAACTCAGTCACCAGCTTCTGCAGTTTCTCACATGAATCAGCCACCAGCGCTGTATCATCAGCGAACAACAACTGACTCACTTCCCAAGCTCTCTCATCCCCAACAGACTTCATACTTGCCCCTCTTTCCAGGACTCTTGCATTTACCTCCCTTACAACCCCATCCATAAACAAATTAAACAACCATGGAGACATCACACACCCCTGCCGCAAACCTACATTCACTGTTTGTTGTGTATCTGGAAAACTGTATGGGAAAGTAGTGACTGAGAGGGTGAAGGCATGTACTAACATCAGACTGGAGAGAAACAGTGTGATGTCAGAAATGGTAGAGGATGGGAGGATCAGGCATTTGCTTTAAAGAATATATATGAGAAAACATGGCATTTATGGATCTAGGAAAAGCATGTGACAAGTTTGATAGAAATTCCTCGTAAAAGGTCTTAAGAATATATGGTATGGGAGGATAGCTACTAAATGCAGAGGATTTTTTTATCAAGAGTGTACGGCATGTGAAGGTGGTCTGCAACAGGGGTTTATGATACCACTATGGTTTAATTCATTTATGGATAGGGTGGTGAGGGAGGTAAATGCAAGTCTTGGGCACAGAGGGGAAAATGTGCAGTCTGTGGGGTGAAAAGACTTGGGAAGTGAGTCAGTTGCTGCTTGCTGATAAAATAGCACTTGCGGCAGATTCAAGTGAGAAACTGCAAAAATTAGTGATTGAGTTTGGAAGGGTGTGTGAAATGAAGAAGTTGAAATTAAATGTGAGTAAAAGCAAAGTTACTAGGTTTAGCAGGTTGAGAGACAGATTAGTTAGGGTGTGAGTATGACAGGAGAAATTGGCGGAAGTGAAGTGTTTTAGATACCTGGTTGCGGACATGATGGCAAATGAAATATGGAAGCGGAAGTGAGTCATAGGGTGAGTGAGTGGAGACAAAGGTTTTGGGAGAACTGAAAAATGGGTGGGAAGAGAGAGCATTATCTGGGAGGACAAATAAACATATCTTTGAAGGTATAGTAGTCCAAGCGATATAATATGGTTGCAAGGCATGGGCTACACATAAGGATGTACAGAGAAGGGTGGTGCTGGAAATGAAATGTTTGAGGACAATATGTGCTGTGATGTGGTTCTATATCTCTGATGCCTGTTCCCTATGGAAGCTCCCTCAATAGGATGGCCAAGGCAAAAATGTCTCCTTAACTGGTGAATTCCAGTGCCACTTCTTAGCCTTTAGTGCCTCACCCTTAGCAGGCCACTGGCAGAGGGCAACTCTAGTGTAGAGTTTCAAGAGGCTCCTACCTACTGTTCCTGATTACTACTCCACCTATTGTTTCATAATCTGTGTAAATCAACTGGAGGACTTCAGGATCTTATACAATGTTTGGGGGGATTGAGAAAATGAAAGTAACAAATCATAGCTACTGAGAGGGCAGTAAAGGTAATGGTCTTTCTTTAAATGATGGTTTAGGTTTATTTACACATCACTACCTAATAGTTATGTACGTATTTGTGAAATCTGCACTATACTATACCCTTCTGCATACTCACTCACTGAGCACTCAAAACCTTATTCACTTCATCACTCCATTCTCTTCTTATGTCTAAACCATTTCAGCACACCCTCTTCAGCTCTTTCAGCCATCCTCTGTATTACAATACCTAAGCATTCTAAGCATTTCTTAATCAATCCTCACACCACATGTTGTCCTCAAATGTTTCTTTTGCAACACATTCACCCTTTCCTGCAGGTTCTTAACTACAGCCCATGGTTTGCACCCATACATCATTGGGACTACTGTACCTTCAAACATGCCTACTTAACCCTCCCAGATAGTGACCATTCTTTCCATGCATTCCTCAATGTTCCAAGGACCTTCAACCCCTCCCCTTCCCTTTAACTACCTCACTTCAGCTCCCATGGTTCCATTTTCTGCCATGTCCATCCCAGGTATCTAAACACTTCACTTTCTCCAATTTCTCTCAATTCAAACTCCCACCCCAACTAACCTGGCAGTTTCCACTGTTAAACCTAATAACCTTGCTGTTATTCTTATATACTCTCAACTTACTCCCTACACACAATCTTTCAAACTCACACCAGTTTCTGCAGTTTCTGACTCTAATCTGCCAACAAGCCATGTCATCATGAAACAATTGACTCACCTCCCAGAACCCTGCAACCCAACAGACTGCTTACCTGCCCCTCTCAAAGACCCTTGCATTCACTTCCCTTACGACCCTATCAATTTATCATATTAAACAGCCATTGTCTGTTTAGTTTGGTTGTATATAGGGGGATGCATTTCAATGTGACAACTACACAATGGAGGTGAGCAAGTGAGGCCATTTCTTCATCTGTTCCTAGCACTATCTTGATGTGGTTTGACTGAGTAAATAATACATGGGTAAGACAGAGGTGTGGTAATAAAAAGGGTGTGGTTGTGTGAGCTGAAGAGAATGTGCTGAAATGGTTTGGACCTATGGATAGAATGAGTGAGGAGAGGTTAACAAAGACGATATATGTGGCAGAAGTGGAGGGAACAAGGATAAGGGAGAGACCAAATTGGGGTGGAAGGATGAAGTGAAGAAGATTTTTGAGTGATCATGGCCAGAGCATGCAGGAGGGTGAAAGGTGCGCATGGGATAGAGTGAATTGGAGCGATGTGGTATACAGGAGTTGATGTGCTGTCAGTGGACTGAACCAGAGCACATGAAGCAGCTTAGGTAAACTATAAATTGGTCTATGGGGTCTGACTGTGGACTGGAGCTGTGGTTTCTGTGCATTGCACATGACAGTTATAGCATGAATGTGAGTGAATGTGGCTATTCTTTGTTCCAGACACTACCTCACTAACATGGAAAATGGTGATCAAATATGAAAGATTGTGTGAATATAAAATTCCTTTCTATAACAAATGTAAAAAATATGTACTTTGAAAATTACTTTAAAATAGCATCTGAGTTCCTTGCCATTAAGCAGTCAGTGACAAGCTTCATTCCAAACTCTGGCAACAACAGAACTTGAACAATGTGTGAAAAAGTTGTTCTGATGAAGGAAAACATTATGATATATAATATGGAATAAATCTGCTCCAATAATATACCTACCTGGGTATCAGGAGGGTTAGTAATGGATGCGCAGTGAGCCTGCCCTTCTGTGGCAATCAAGTTGCAGTCATCTGACCCACATAGCTGCCTTTTCTTTCTGCCCCAACACACATGGAATACTGGCATTCTGTCCACAAACATACAATCTCTCCTTGTCACACATTACAACACTTAACTCATACAATTCTTTCTTCATAAATCTATATTTTCCTGCAATGAGCACTACGTGCTAGCCCTGCCTTTTGGCAATATGGTTGGAACAACAGCTAGAGGTAGTAGGTAGGTACATCAGGCAGGAGCATTAAGTAGAAGTAGTAAGTTGGAACTTAAACAGAAATAGGTGGGAGGAACATTAGGCGGGAGCCTCTGAAAACAGTGAACTAGAGGCCCACTGCCAGTAGCCTGCTAAGGGTAGGACATTAAAGGCTAAGAAGTGGTACTGGAATGCAACAGTTATGGAGACTCTTTTGCCATGGCCAACCCCTGAGAGAGCTCCCAGAGGGAATAGGCATCAGATATATATATAAAAATACTGATACATTCTGTTTAGATTACCCTTCATCCTAACATCACGACAAACAACTTCAAAAGCGATGAACAAGAGATCTTTATCATGCTAACATATCAGTGGCGTGCATAGACTCATAATCATCCGCAAATAATGTTGTACTCCATTCTACTGCTTCAACATCACATCTAGCACAGTGGTAGTATATAACATGTGACTGTGTGTTTAAAGAAATATCAATAAGGATTATTTTTTTTTATTTATTTCTTATTTTGCTTTGTCGCTGTCTCCTGCGTTTGCGAGGTAGCGCAAGGAAACAGACGAAAGAAATGGCCCAACCCACCCCCATACACATCTATATACACATCCACGCACGCAAATATACATACCTATACATCTCAATGTACACATATATATACACACACAAACACATACATATATCATGCACACAATTCACACTGTCTGCCTTTATTCATTCCCATTGCCACCTTGCCACACATGGAATACTATCTCCCTCCCCCCTCATGTGTGTGAGGTAGCGCTAGGAAAAGACAACAAAGGCCCCATTCATTCACACTCAGTCTCTAGCTGTCATGCAATAATGCCCGAAACCACAGCTCCCTTTCCACATCCAGGCCCCACACAACTTTCCATGGTTTACCCCAGACGCTTCACATGCCCTGATTCAATCCACTGATAGCACGTCAACCCCGGTATACCACATCCAATTCACTCTATTCCTTGCCCGCCTTTCACCCTCCTGCATGTTCAGGCCCCAATCACTCAAAATCTTTTTCACTCCATCTTTCCACCTCCAATTTGGTCTCCCACTTCTCCTCGTTCCCTCCACCTCCGACACATATATCCTCTTGGTCAATCTTTCTTCACTCATTCTCTCCATGTGCCCAAACCATTTCAAAACACCCTCTTCTGCTCTATCAACCACGCTCTTTTTATTTCCACACATCTCTCTTACCCTCACATTACTTACTCGATCAAACCACCTCACACCACACATTGTCCTCAAATATCTCATTTCCAGCACATCCACCCTCCTGCGCACAACTCTATCCATAGCCCACGCCTCGCAACAATACAACATTGTTGGAACCACTATTCCTTCAAACATACCCATTTTTGCTTTCCGAGATAATGTTCTCGACTTCCAAACATTCTTCAAGGCTCCCAGGATTTTCGCCCCCTCCCCCACCCTATGAGTCACTTCCACTTCCATGGTTCCATCCGCTGCCAGATATCTAAAACACTTTACTTCCTCCAGTTTTTCTCCCTTCAAACTTACCTCCCAATTGACTTGACCCTCAACCCTACTGTACCTAATAACCTTGCTCTTATTCATATTTACTCTTAACTTTCTTCTTTCACACACTTTACCAAACTCAGTCACCAGCTTCTGCAGTTTCTCACATGAATCAGCCACCAGCGCTGTATCATCAGCAAACAACAACTGACTCACTTCCCAAGCTCTCTTATCCACAACAGACTTCATACTTGCCCCTCTTTCCAAAACTCTTGCATTCACCTCCCTAACAACCCCATCCATAAACAAATTAAACAACCATGAGACATCACACACCCCTGCCACAAACCTACATTCAATGAGAACCAATCACTTTCCTCTCTTCCTACACGTACACATGCCTTACAGCCTCGATAAAAACTTTTCACTGCTTCTAACAACTTGCCTCCCACACCATATATTCTTAATACCTTCCACAGAGCATCTCTATCAACTCTATCATATGCCTTCTCCAGATCCATAAATGCTACATACAAATCCATTTGCTTTTCTAAGTATTTCTCACATACATTCTTCAAAGCAAACACATGATCCACACATCCTCTACCACTTCTGAAACCACACTGCTCTTCCCCAATCTGATGCTCTGTACATGCCTTCACCCTCTCAATCAATACCCTCCCATATAATTTACCAGGAATACTCAACAAACTTATACCTCTGTAATTTGAGCACTCACTCTTATCCCCTTTGCCTTTGTACAATGGCACTATGCACGCATTCCGCCAATCCTCAGGCACCTCACCACGAGTCATACATACATTAAATAACCTTACCAACCAGTCAACAATACAGTCACCCCCTTTTTTAATAGATTCCACTGCAATACCATCCAAACCTGTATTGTTTTTTGTTCACCAGACTTCATTTCAAGAGCTTAAGCAGTCTTTGTAATCATCAAAATGCAAATCAAATTCTTTCTAAAGCATGTCCTTCCATCCAAAATTTTACCAATACTGTACCGACAGCTGATTAATTTCACAATCTTCTGCTTTTCAAATTTTGTGATTACTTACTATTTATTATACTATATCGCCATTTCCCACGTCAGTGAGGTAACACCAGGAAAGACAAATAATGGCCCATCCATTCATATACACATAAGCTCCCATACATGCAAATATACATACATATAAACAGGGAGCGGGGGGCTGGAAGTCCTCCCCTCTCTTTTTTTTTTCTAAAGGAAGGAACAGAGAGGGGGACCATGTGAGGATATTCCCTCAAAGGCCCAGTCCTCTGTTCTTAATGCTACCTCGCTAATGCGGGAAATGGCGAATAGTATGAAAAAAAATAAAAAATAAACATATACACACACAGACATATACACATGTACATATTCATACTTGCTTGCCTTCATCCATTCCCGGCACTGCCCCGCACCACAGGAAACAGCATCACTACCCCCTGCTTCAGCGAAGTAGTGCCAGGAAAACCAACAAAAAGGCCACATTCATTCACACTCAGTCTCTAGCTGTCTAGCTGGGGATAAAGGAAGTAGATTACTACTAATGTAATTCTTGTATGTTGTAAAATGCTGCTATGAAGGATAGGAGTGGAAAATAGAAATTCCCCTTTCCTAAAAGAGCCAAATGAGGAATTTCTCTAAGGTTCAAATTGTTCCTAATGCTACTTCACTAGTATGGCAAATGGCAAGTACAAAAAAGTTTCATAGTTACCCAGGACCTATTTCTGCAGCTAGACAGCACAAGCTGAAAATACAGCAGGCTCTCAGAGGTTAAATGTCAAGTGATTTTGTGCAATTCCTACCACTCAATTATTTTTTGCTGGTACAGAAATACAATAAAGGTCAACATACATACAAAGCAGAGATGCAGTAAAGATACATTCCCACAAAAATGCATAAGAAAGCTTGTTAGGGCGCAAAGGATAAAAAAATATCAAATTTCTATATCATCTTTTTTTCATTTTTTATTAATATAATACAAAAGATATTTTCTTTAGTACAACCAATAACATACAAAAATATTCACTCCTATAACAATATAAATCTGTTTCCCTTTTTAGAAAGTTAAAATACAAGGAGGGGAGGGTTTCTAGCCCCTCACTCCCATCCCCTTTAGTCGCCTTCTACGACACGTGAGGAATGCGTGGGAAGTATTCTTTCTCCCCTATCCCCAGGGATATATTGTGTACATGGGTATATATGTATATGTCTGTGTGTGTATATATATGTATACGTTGAGATGTATAGGTATGTATATGTGCTGTGTGTGGACGTGTATGTACGTACATGTGTATGTGGGTGGGTTGGGCCATTCTACCTCGCTAATGCGGGAGACAGCGACAAAGCAAAATAAATATGAATAAATAAAATAAACAATATACAGAAGTTATACAAAATTATATACTTTAGAAATTACTTGGTAATTATAATTCAATATCCTTTTGTTTTTTAATTAGTCAGCAACATGCTCAACTTCAAATTTTGGCAACATCAAACTTATGAATGTGTGTGAAAAGTGTGTTCCTTTTAAGGGACGAGTTGAGATATTCAGACACCATCACATGAGAAGCAGCAAGACATACATTTATAAAGGTATAAATAGAAGAGCCTTTATCTTTGTGCCTCAACATTAGCGTGTGTAGATTTGTTATCATTATAAATGGAAATGATGTTATACTTAACTCCCTTGCTTCAATATCAATATTCAGCACATATGTAATAATGGCATCAGATTGCATTTACAACTGATTATGGATAAGCATTAGGCAAGCACTTTCCTTTACAAGACTTTTCACATGTGCTCAAGTGGTCCTCATCATATTTTCAATGACTTCATAATTACACAATATAGACAAACTTTCACAATGAAGATAACATTCATTCTAAAGCATTTCCTTCAACCTAAAATTTCAACATTGACAACTGACTAATTCTACACATTCTCAGCCTTTTTTTTCATTCTCTGTAATTTTTTTTTCATACATATTCGCCATTTCCCATGTTAGCGAGGTAGCATTAAGAACAGAGAACTGAGCCTTGGAGGGAATATCCTCACTTGACCCCCTTCTCTGTTCCTTCTTTTGGAAAATGAAAACGAGAGGGGGAGGGTTTCCAGCCACCCACTCCCTCCCCTTTTAGTCGCCTTCTACGACACACAGAGAATACATGGGAAGGATTCTTTTATACATATTCGCCATTTCCTGCGTTAGTGAGGTAGTGTTAAGAACAGAGGACTGAGCCTTAGAGAGAATATCCTCACTGCCCCCTCCTCTGCTCCTCCCTTTAGGAAAAAAAAGCAAAGCAGGTTGAAAGAAGGCTCTTAATATCCACCTGAACTACATCAGCATGACCCAAAATATGGAAAAATACCCACACAAAAAAATAAACTCAGCAGGTCTTACCATTACAACTGAATACTACGTTAACAATCAACTTTAAGAAGGAGAAATAGGTAAAAATATCAGATGGGAGCATCAGGTAGTATTAGGTTGGAACATTAGGCAGGAACTTATTGTAAAAGTGGGAGGTATGAACATTAGATAAGAGCCTCTCGAAACACAATGCTAGAGTTGTCTTCTGCCAGCTGCCTCATAAGGGTGAGGCACTAAAGGATAAGAAGTGGCACTGGAGTTCACCACATACAAAGGCTCTTTTACCATGGCCATCTCCTTGGAGTTCTTGAAAGGAATGGATGTCATAAATACTGAGACGCAGAACAATCAGCAATGAAAAAAAGTCCTAAAACTAACAAAAATGGTTAAAATATGGTGCCAGCCCATCCTGTACCTCTCATGTATGATGACTACCTAGAATATGCATATCTATGCAAGAGAGCATGATGATGGATAGGCAGCAAAGGTGTCCTCTGTATGCTTGGTCACAGCTTACAAATTAGTTTCCAGACCTTCAAAATCCATTTTTGGACCTCACAGCTACACAATCACTTATCCTTCACCAATGGTCAGGTTTCAGGAACTTTGCGGCAATATTGTCCATGAATACACAGAGCAGTAACTGGTTTAACAGTTATACTTTAACATAAGTTTAATTCCCTGGGGATAGGGGAGAAAGAATACTTCCCACGAATTCCCTGCGTGTCGTAGAAGGCGACTAAAAGGGAAGGGAGCGGGAGGCTGGAAATCCTCCCCTCTTTTTTTTTTTTTTTTTTTTCCAAAAGAAGGAACAGAGAAGAGGGCCAGGTGAGGATATTCCCTCAAAGACCCAGTCCTCTGTTCTTAACGCTACCTCGCTATCGCGGGAAATGGCGAATAGTATGAAAGAAAAGAAAGAAAAGTTTAATTCAAAGAGTATCTCTGGAAATGAACATGACTTTGATTAGCCAAAGGCTAAGGCTTGTTATGATCAGTCTTGCATAATCACACTTACATAACTGGATATTTGCACTGAGGGTATGCTTTTGTCAAAGTTCACTCTCTCTGTATCACATGAACAATGCCTAATCAAAAGTAGTAAATAATGAAGAACAATACATATCAAGGCACACCATATCACAAGCTTATGAGAGTTCTCACCAAGTGAACATTTCAAGAGAGCATATCATAACTATCACAAAAGATGCTGTGCTCACAAGTCATCCATTTTTCTGGTCACCAGCAATCAGAAGGTGGGTAAATTGCATATGTTAATATGGTTCTCTTTATCAATATGGATGTGGTGTACTTACAATGTATGTTAAATAAGAACCTCTGATATGTTGTCTTTAGAACTGACAAATATGAGTCACTTTAAGGGGTATCTTATCCATATGGTGTGCAGTCCAGATGCATTCAAGAAAATGGCTAAGTGCCTCTTGCATCTTCAGCTCATTAAATCAGCATAAATGTAAAATGGAGTAGGGGAGAAAGAATTCTGCTTCTGTAATCCCTGCGTGGAGTAGACAGCGATTAAAGGAGGTGGAAGCATGGGCTAGAAACTCCCCCTACCACTTCTTGTATTATAATTTTTAAGAGATAACAGAGGAATGAGCCAAGTAGGGATTCTCATCCTCCTCAAACAATCAGGCTGTGGTGTCTAAATATATGTGGATGTAACCAAGATGAGAAGAAAGGAGAGATAAGTAGTATATTTGAGGAAAGAAACCTACTTATTCAGCTCCAAGAGAAACAAAGCTCAAGGCTAAAGGGAATGAAGTTTGGAAATAACCTATGAGTAAAGTCAAGGGTCACTGTGAGGACAAGAGCTAAGGAAGAAGTAGCACTACTCCTGAAGCAGGAGTTGTGGGAGCGTGTAAAAGACTACAAAGGCATATATTCTTAACATATGTGGTTAAAAATGAAAGTGGTTGGCAAGAGCTGGGCGATTATTACTGATTAAGCACCAAGCTATGAAAAGAAATATCATTAGAGGCAAGTACTTTGGAGGAGCTAAGTGACTGTGTCAGCAGTTTTAATATAAGAGACCAAGTATTAGTGATGGGTGATTGAATCTGAAAATGAGTAAAGTGGCAGTTGAGGGTATAATTAGGGACATGGGGTATTCAGTTACCATAAATGGAAATGGTGAACAGCTTTTGAAGCTGAGTGCTGAAAAAGAACTGGTGATTGTGAATATCTAGTTTAAAACAAGAGAAATATAGATATATATGCATGTGATAGGAGAGATGGTCAGCAGGCATTACTGTATTACATAATTAATGATAGGTGTAAAAGAGAGACTCCTGGACATAAATGTACTGAAAGGGGCAGCTGGTGGAATCACTATCTTGTGTACAGATTTGTAGAGTTTTGGGAAAAGAGAAAACAATGTCAGTCAGAAGAAAATGGTGAGAATAAGTGAGCTTGGAAAGGAGACTTGTGTGAAGAAATACCCATAGAGATTCACTGTAGAATGACAAAAGGTGAGAGTAAATGAAGTAAGGGGAGAGGGTGAGTGGAAGGTATTTAGGGAAGTAGCACTGGTGTGTGCAAGAGATGCATGATGCATGCATTAGGTGGGAGGTAGGTAGATTAGAAAGGGTAGTGAGTGGTGGTATGAAGAAATGTAGTTGTTAGTGAAAAAGAAAAGAAAGAGTACAAATGACTGGGGGATGTATAAAGAAAAAAAAAAAAAAAGTGCAAGGGTTGAAAGAGGGCATAAGGGAGTTGGGGTGAAGAGGGTCAGTAAACTTAAGGAAATAACTTGTTTTGGAAGTAGGTTAATAATGTGCAAAAAACAAGCAAACAAACAGGAACATTAGCATGGAAGCAAAAGGGAAGTTGTAACAGGTGGTGATGCAGTGAGGAGGAGATGGAGTATTATGTAGGACTGCTGAAAGCATTTGATGATGGCAGAAGTAGGGTGTCTGGGTTAGGGTGGTGTGTGAAGAGAGAATCATGGAGAGTGGTTTGGTGAAGAGAGGTGATGAAAGCCTTATGAAAGATGAAACGTGGGAAGGTGCTGGAGTGGAGGGAAGTTGGGGTGAAGAGGATCAGTAAACTTAAGGAAATAACTTGTTTTGGAAGGAGGTTAACAATTTGCAAAAAAAAGAGAACAAACAGGAACATCAGCATGGAGAGCAAAAGGGAAATTGTAACAGGTAGTGATGCAGTGAGGAGATGGAGTATTATGTAAGACTGCTGAATGTGTTTGATGATGGCAAATGTAGGATGTTTGGGTTAGGGTAGTGTGTGAAGTGAGAGAATTATGGAGAGTGGTTTGGTGAAGAGAGTTGGTGAAAGCATTATGGAAGATGAAATGTGGGAAGGTGCTGGAAGGGATGGAAGTGCAGTTGAATTTAACAAGAAATTGTGTTGTTAATTGGTTGGTAAGGATTTTCAATGCATGCATGGATCATGGTGATGAGCCTGAGATTGGCAGAATTCATGTATAGTACCATCGTACAAAGGTAAAGTGGATAAAAGTGAGTGCTCAAACTATAGAGATATAAGTTTGTTGAGTGTACCTGGTAAGTTGTATGGGAAGCTAATGAATGAGAGAGTGAATGTATGTACGGAGCATCAGAATAGAGAGAAGCGGTGTGCTTTCAGGAGTGGAAGAGGATGTGTGGATCAGGTATTTGCTTTAAAAACTGTGACAAATATTTACAAAAACAAAAATTTGTATGTGGCATTTATGGATCTGGAGAAAGCATATGATAGGGTTGACAAAAAATGTCTTTTGGAAGGCCTTAAGAATATACAGTGTGGAGGGAAAGCTGCTGGAAGCAGAGAGAAGCTTTTATCAAGAGTGTAAGGAATGTGTACAAGTTGGAAGAAAGGCAAGTAAATGTTTCCCAAAGAAGGTTGGTCTGCAGCAGGGGTGTGTAATGTCACCATGGTGGTTTAATCTGTTTATGTACTGGGTGGTAAGGGAGGTAAAGAGGCAAGACTTGGAGACAGGGAAGGGTATGCAATCTGTAAGGGATGAGAGAGCCTGGAAAGTGAGTCAGCTGTTCGTTGCTGATGATACAGCACTGGTGAGAGATTGAAGTGAAAAACTGCAGGCGAAACTGTTTGTGACAGTTTGTGAAAAGAGGTAAATGAGTGTAAAAGGAATAAAAGCAAGGCTGCTAGGTTTAGCAGGGTTAATAGACAGGTTAGCTGGGATGTGAATTTGAATGGAGGAAGCTTGGGGGAAGTAAGGAGTTTTAGAAGCAGAGAGAAGTTTCTATCAATGATGCAAGGCATATGTACAAGAAGGAAAAGAGGCAAGGAAATGTCTACATATGAAAGATGGTCTGCAGCAGGGGTGTGTGATGTCACCACAGTAGTTTAATTTGTTTATGTATTGGGTGGTGAGGGTGGTAAATAGGCAAGTCTTGGAGACAGGGAAAGAGTATGCAGTCTGTATGGGATGAGAGAGCCTGGAAAGTAAGTTGGATGTTCTATGCTGATGATAGAGCACTGGAGGCAGATTAAAGAGAAAAACTACAGATGAAACTGTCTATGACAGTCTGTGAAAAGAGGAAGAAGACAGTAAATGACAGTGAATAAAAGCAAGGTTGTTAGGTTTAGCAGGGTTGATAGACAGGTTAGCTGAATTTGAATGGAGACAGCTTGGGAGAAGTGAGGAGTTTTAGAAGCAGAGAGAAGTCTCTCTCAAGAAGGAAGAAAGGCAAAAGGCAAGTAAATGTTTACAAATGAAATTTGGTCTGAGGCAAGGGTGTGTGATGTCACCATGGTTGTTTAATTCATTATGTAAGGGGTTGTAAGGGTGGTATATGGACGAGTCTTGAAGAGAGAAGCGAGTATGCAGTCTGCGAGGGATAAAAAAGCCTAGGAAGTGAGTCATTTGTTCTTTACAGATGATAGAGCACTGGTGGCATTCTAAAACAAGAAACTGCAGAGAAAACAGTTTATGATAGTTTGGAAGAGTGTGTGAAAGGAGGAAGTTGAGTGTAAATATCAATAGAGCAATTTGTTAGCTTTAGCTGGGTTGATGGACAGGTTAGTTGGGGTGTGAGTTTGAATGGAGAAAGCTCAGGGAAAGAGAGGAGTTTTAGATCATGGAAGCAGAAGTCAGTCACACGGTAGGTGAGCAGACGAAGCTTCAGGGAGTGCTGAAGAATGTGTGGAGAGAATTTTATCTGGGAGGGCAAGAATAGGTACGTTAAAAGGTATAGTAGTCCCAAAAATATCATATGGATGCAAGGCATGGTCTATAGACAAGGATGGGCAGAGGAGGGTAGATGTGTTGGAAATGAAATGTTTGAAAGATTTAAAGTGGGTGTGCAGAAATAGTTTGGAAATATGGAGAGAATGAGTGATGAAAAGTAGACAAAAAGGACATACGTATCAAACAGGAGGAAACAAAAAGAATAGGAGAGACCAAACTGGAGGTGGGGGGATGGCGTGAAAACAATTTTGAGCGATCAGGGCCTGCAAGGGATAGTGAACTGGAACAATGTGGTATACTGGGGTAAACATGCTGCTGTTGAAACCAGGGCATGTGAAGCATCTGGGGTAATCATGGAAAGGTTTGTAGGGCCTGGCTGTGGATAGGGAGCTGTGATTTCACTGCATTACACATGACAGCTAGAGAATTAATGTAAGTGGATGTGACCTTTCTTCATCTTTACCTGAAGCTACTTCACTAATGTGGGAAATGTCGATCGAGTAAGGAAAAAATAAAATTATTAATCCAACACCAACAATATGGCAAAATTCCTTAAATTCCTTTTAGTCAACCACAAACAAGTTATGCCCAAGACAGGTTTTTGCAAATATAGGGCCCCATTGGACTGAACCAGCATTCTGGTATAACACTACCCATCCTGATAATTCTAGATACAGAGGGCTCCTGCAAGAGAAACTGTAATTTTGCATTACATGCAAGAACAAATAATTACAGACAAGCATGCAACCAGGCCTGGACAAACTAAGCAACATTTGCATACTCTGAATGGTCTACGTAAACCAGTTTTTGGTGGTTCAATAGCTATCAAATTCAGAGCTACCACAAACATAAACTCTACATAAATCCTGGTTAAAAAAGGCACATAAGATAACATAAAACCCATATATGGTTTCTTTCATACATATTTTGAAACATACATATTGCTTTATCATTTGTGTTAAGTTTTAATGCAACTGTAAAAAATGCTGCCCAAATTTCAGTTATGACAAGCCTAACTAAATAACAAAGTAAAATTCAATAACAAACTGAAAAAGGACCATAAAATAATGATACTCAAATCTACATCTATCATTAAGAATAATAATTCTTTGGTTGAAGCTTCACAAAATATTCAAATACTATAAAGATTAACTAGAATAGCTGGTATTCAGATATTTCCCCTGGTTTGATCAAGTATGTAATGAAAGGGTAAGAGATATTGTGGAAATAAAAAGAGTGTGGTTGAGAGAGCAGAAGAGGGTGGGTTGAAATGGTTTGGGCATATA
The DNA here is from genome assembly GCF_036320965.1 of Panulirus ornatus. Classification (NCBI taxonomy): domain Eukaryota; kingdom Metazoa; phylum Arthropoda; class Malacostraca; order Decapoda; family Palinuridae; genus Panulirus; species Panulirus ornatus. Next base: position 6,995,280 of record NC_092275.1, on the reverse strand, counting down.
GAGAGAATAAGTGAGGAAAGATTGACAAAGAGGACATATGTGTCAGCAGTGAGGGGAACAAGGAGAAGCAGGAGACCAAACTGGAGGTGGAAGGATGGAGTGAAATAGATTTTGAGCAATTGGGGCCTGAACAAACAGGAGGGTGAGAGGCATGCAAGGAATAGAGTGAATTGGAACAATGAGGTATACTGGGGATGATGTGTTGTCAATGGACTGAACCATGGTATGTGAAACGTCTGGGGTAAACCATGGAAAGGTCTGTGGGGCCTGGATGTGGATAGAGCTCTAGTTTCGGTGCATTACACATGACAGCTAGAGACTGAATGTGAACGAATGTGGCCTTTGTGGTCTTTTCCTGGTGCTATCTTGCGTGCATGAGCGGGGGTTGTCATTTCATGTGTGGCGGGGTGGCAACGGGAATGAATAAAGGCAGAAAGTATGAATTATGAACATGTGTATATATGTATATGTCTGTGTATGTATATATATGTATACATTTAAATGTACAGGTATGTATATGTGCATGTGTGGACGTGTATGTATATACATGTGTATGTGGGTGGGTTAGGCCATTCTTTCGTCTGTTTCCTTGAGCTACCTCACTAACACTGGAGACAGCGACAAAGTATAATGAATAAATATGAGTGGATGGGCCATTCTTCATTTGTTTCCTGGCGCCATCCCGCTGAAGTGGGAAATTGCAATCAAGTATGATGAATAAATACATAAATCTAAAATTGGATGTGGAAAGGGAGTTGTGGTTTCGGTGCATTACACATGACAGCCAGAGACTGAGTGTGAACTAATGTGGCCTTTGTTGTCTTTTCCTAGCGCAACCTCGTGCACACACAGGGGGAGGGGGATGCCATTTCATGTGTGGCGGGGTGGCAGCAGGAATGGATGAAGGCAGCATGTATGAATATGTACATGTGTGTATATGTACATGTCTGTGTACGTACCAACATATATACATGTGTATGTGGGTGGGTTGGGCCATTCTTTCGTCTGTTTCCATGCGCTACCTCGCTAACACGGGAGATGGCAACAAAATATAATAAATATAAATAAATAAAATTTTGAAATGTACAGGTATGCATATGTGCACGTGTGGGCGTTTATGTATATACATGTGTATGTGGGTGGGTTGGGCCATTTTTTCATCTGTTTCCTTGCGCTACCTCGCTAACATGGGAGACAACGGCAAAGTATAATAAATAACAATAAAATTTAAAACTTAAATCTCTGCCTTCTGTTCTGAAAAATTCAAGAATTCTCTCTTCAGATATAAACCAAACTTGTTGGAACAAATAATTATGATGTTTTGAGGAAAATGTACAATTTCCTCTTCCCATTACATATTCTATTCATACCTGCTCACTATTTCCTGCATTAGCGAGGCAGTGCCAGAAACAGATGAAGAAAAGGCCTCTTTCACTCACATTCATTCTCTAGCTGTCATATGTAATGCGCTGAAAACTGCAGCCCCCTATCCACAACCAGGCCCTAAAGACCTTTCCTTGGTTCCCCCCAGTTGCTTCATATGCCAGGTTTAGTCCACTGACAGCAAACAGCCCTCAGTACATCACATTGCTCTGATTCACCCTATCCTGTGCAAATCTTTAACCCTTCTGCATACTCAGGCTTCAAGTACTCAAAGCCAAAAAGACATTTTATGCATCTAGAAACAAAAATGTGAAAAGATGATAGGTGTTACACTACTCTCCTAACTTAGCTAATGTAAGACATGCACTGAAAAACAGTGCTTTTAATGTTACTTTCCAATACAACACTATCAGTAAGCCTTAAGTTAAAAGTAGGCCAAATTATCAGAAAATTGAGAGTGTTTATGCCGTCAGATGTAAGGGAGGTAAAGATGTACAGTAAACCCTCAATCTAATGACTAATCAGGGTAAGGGGTGTCTGTTAAGGCCAAAAGTCCATTAAATCCAATGTAATCTTTGGGCCATTTTTTAATACAATATACAGTTCACAAGTTTCTTTTAAATCCTCAATCACTTGATGCCATTTTGAATTGTGAGGATTGCAAAATTATTTAACAAATAAAGTCACAATTCTCTGCACACAACCTGACTGCATGATAGCTTGAGGCGGACTGAGACCAAAACAGAGCGAGTATACCCCATGCTATCAAAAACAAGAGCGATATGAAATGTGGATGGTGTGATGTTTCACATTCTTAAGTATTTCATTTTTCAAATTACTATCAGTTAATGTATTACTATTTGCCAAGTCCATAAAATCAAGGGATTACTGTAGATAAATCAAGGGATTACTGTAGATATTGGTCAGACACATAAAACAGCAACTGAGAGATGCTACTGGTACAATCATTCAGTACACTGAGGCAACCATAATAAAGAGATCGCTAAACACTGGCAATAAACTATCACCCTTAGACCTTAACAACCCAGTCACAATATACTCCTCATCTGATTATGCTACACACAATAAATCTATCTTAATAGCTAACACTAAGAACTTTAATTTGTCCCTAGGTAACTTTAAAGCACATCCTATTATCAACCAAATCATTATAAAAGAATTATCATAGAAACAGTAACAAGAAAAAAGTAACTGAACACACATCTCTGTGCCCAGGCCAACCTCCCCCATACAGCCCTCCCTTAGCCACATGGTACCCCTACTCCCCCACTTTCCCTCTAACAGTCAGGCCAGTGTATATCTCGGCATGGTAATGACAATGCAGAGTCTGTGTTGGTCATGGGATTTAAAAACTTTATGAAATGTTTGCACCTGATGAGATGGACTGTCTTTTTGAAATATGTAGCACAGCATGGTTTGAAAAATAAATTTTAAATAAAATCATCTGAACCATCGAACTGTAAAGTCACCTTCACATACAGTTGTACATGAGGGGGTCCTGAGAAGTCAGTCAGTTGTTGTTTGCTGATGACATAGCAATGGTGACAGATTTGAGTGAGAACCTGCATAAGTTAGTGACTGAGTTTGAAAGTGTGTGAAAGGAGGAAGTAGAGAGTAACTGCAAAAAAAAAAAAGAAAGGTTATTAGTTTTAGTAGCATAGAGGGACAGGTTCATTGGGGTGTGAGTTTTATTGGAGAAACTTAGAGGAAATGAAGTGATTAGATATCTGGGAAACGGACATGGCAACAATGGAACCATGGAAGCAGGGGTGAATCACAGAGTGGGCGAGGGGGTGAGGGTTCTCTGAGCAATGAAGAAAGTGTACAAAGAGAGGGTGTTATCTAGGAGGGTGAAAATGGATATGCTGAAGGTTTAGTAGTCTTAACAAAGTTGTATGGATGCTAGGCATGAGTTATAAATGAGGATGTGTGGAAGAAGGTGGATGTATTGGTAATGAAATGTATGAGGACAAAAGTAGTTTGATCGAGTAAGAAACAATAGAGTAAGGTAGAAGTGTGCTACAAAAAGAGTGTGGTTGGGAAAGCTGAAGAGGGAGTGATGAAATGGTTTGGACATATGAAGAGAATAAGTAATGAGAGGTTTATATTCAGGTTATGTGAGTCAGAAGTGGAAGGGGACAAGGAGAAGTGAGAGACCAATTGGAGATGAAAGGATAGAGTAAAAAGATTCTGAGTGATGGGGATGAAGCATGCATAAGGGTGATAGATATGCACATGACAGAGTGAACTAGTACAACGTGGCATACAGGGGTTGACGTGATGTCAATGGACCAGGGTATGTACAGCAGCTGAAGGAAACTAAGGAGAAGTCTGAGAGGTTTGGTTGTGGATAGGGAGATGTGGTTCCAGTGTACTGCTTATGACAGCTAGAGAATGGATGCGAGTAAATATGGCCTTTTTTCATCTGTTTTTGGTACAACCTTGCTAATGTGGGAAACAGCACTCAAGCAAGAAAAATATAGTATATGCTTTTTTTGCTGAATGCTTCATATGACATGAAAAAATCTTACTTTTAATCTAAATTCTTTCTAAATTCTGACCTAAGCTCACCAAACCAATACTTACATCCTGATATTTTCATCTTTTTCATCCGAAATGTACTATAAATATACACCACAGATACTAAGACTGGAATCAAACCACCTGGCCATATCAGAAAAGCTTCTCATCTGATATGCTGACAATCATTATACCCTCAATATGATGAAACTTTAATAGCAAAAGATTTTTCTGGCTATAATAATATCCCTGGGGATGGGGAGAAAGAATACTTCCCACGTATTCCCTGCATGTCGGAGAAGGCGACTAAGCGAGAGACTGGAAATCCTCTCCTCTCGTTTTTTTTCTTAGTTTTCCAAAAGAAGGAACAGAGAAGGGGGCCAAGTGAGGATATCCCCTCAAAGGCCCAGTCCTCTGTTCTTAAAGCTACCTCGATAATGCGGGAAATGGTGAATAGTATGAAAAAAATAATATCAAGTGATACTGCATCAGTCCTCTTAGTAATACCTAAATAAGAAACAATAAATTAAGGATTCCCAACATTCAAACCCTCTAAAAAATAAAAAGCTTATGAAAAGTTGAGCACATGTTTCTGACTAATACACAAAAGAAAATTCTGGCAATTCTTAAACATAAAAAAAATTCATACACACTCAATGAGGACTAGAACATTAATAAATATACCCTCAAAGTAAACAATGGCTGGATTACAAAACTTTGGAATAACACCCACCAGTCTTTGAATTCTTAACCCATCATGTTATGTTTAAAATATGATATGCAAAATAAATACTTTTAATAAATATCCTTAAGCAATCTCTTTAAAAATTGACAGAAATGCCACAAGAATGCCAAATAAAAAAGAGGAAATTGGATATTATGATTCAATTCAGTTTAACCAGTAACTGAAAATTTCATTTTACATATCAATCCTAAATGAATTCACTTATGACCAAAAAAACCTTTGATTTTCCATAGACTTAAATACTTTTAAAACATTCAATTTCCTCACAGCTCTGTACTGTTAAATTCTGTGTTCAAGATCTGGCACCATATTCAAACACCTTAGGTTTCATAATATGTCATCCTGTTCTAAATCATCAAAACAGAAAACCTTCGCAAAAGCTTGTATATATGTCATTTACAGACAAAAAAACACTGGCAATCAAAACATCAGGATGTTACCCAGAAGTTCTTAAGTTGGTATGTCTGTGTGCTAGAGGTCTTACCTGTCACTTGGGCTTTTGTGGCTGCTGCTGCTCACTCTGATGGATCTTATCCAAGAATTTGCTGATGTTAATCTTCTTTGTTAACCTCTGTGCCTGCTTTCTCTTTACCTGAAAAAAGATGAAGATAAAAAGTGTCATGAGTCACACACTGATAACTATAAGCTCTGTAGTTAGTAAACTTCATGCCTGTTTCTTCTTTAACTGAAATATGATAAAGAAAAAACATGTTTTGTGTCACATCAATAAAATCTAAAAAAGTCAGTCATGATGGACTGAGAAGTTACCCATGATGTTTAAATTCTTGGCCAGGATGATGTGAGATGTTGGTTTTGATGGTCTAAGAAGCTCTACCAAAGTTTTTTATCAGGCTTCTCACTATGACATGTGACATCTCTGAAGAGCAGGAATGTCAGTCCCAGATCTGTACCTGAAATCACTCACGTGTAGTGCACCAAAACCACAGTTTCCTATCCACATCCAAGCCCCAAAGACCTTTCCATGGTTTATCCCAGATTTTTTTTACATGCCCTGACAGCATGTCGACCCCAGTATGCCACATCGTTCCAATTCACTTTATTCCTTGCACACCTTTCGCCGTCCCATATGTTCAGGCCCTGATCGCTCAAAATCTTTTTCACTCCATCCTTTCACCTCCAATGGGTCTCCTCTTCTACTTGTTCCCTACAACTCTGACACATACATCCTCTGTGTCAGTCTTTCCTCTCTCATTCTCTCCATATGTCCAAACCATTTCAACACACCATCTTCTGCTCTCTCAACCATACTCTTTTCATTGCCTCACATCTCTCTTACCCTTTCATTACTTACTCGATCAAACCACCTCACACCACGTTCTGTCCTCAAACATTTAATTTCCAACACATCCACCCTCCTCCGTATGACACTATCTACAGCCCATGCCTCACAACCATATAACATTGTTGGAACTACTATTCCTTCAAACATACCCATTTTTGCTCTTTGAGATTACGTTCTCTCCTTCCACACATTCTTCAATGCTCCCAGAACCTTCGCCCCCTACCCCACCCTGTGACTCACTACTGTTTCCATGGTTCCATCCACTGCTAAGTCCACTCCCAGATATTCAAAAGACTTCACTTCCAATTTTTGTCCAATCAAATTTACTTCCCAATTAACTTGTCCTTCAACCTTACTGAACCTAATAACCTAAACCTTATTCACATTTACTCTCAACTTTCTCCTTTCACAAACTTTTCCACTCAGTCACTAAGCTCTGCAGTTTCTCACCAGAATCAGCCACCAGCATTGTATCATCAGTGAACAACTGACTCACTTCCCCAAGCCCTCTCATCCACAACAGACTGCATACTTGCCTCTCTCTCCAAAACTCTTCCATTTACCTCCCTAACAACCCCATCCACAAACAAACTAAACAACCGTAGGAACATCAAACACCCCTGCTGCAAACCGACATTCACTGGGAACTAATCACTTTCCTCTCTTCCTACTCGTACACATGCCTTACTTATATCCTTGGGAAAAACTTTTCACTTCTTCTAGCAACTTACCTCCCACACCATATAATCTTAAAACCTTCCACAAAGCGTCTCTATCAACCCTATCATATGCCTTCTCCAGATCCATGAATGCTACATACAAATCCATCTCTTTTTCGAAGTATTTCTCACATACATTCTTCAAAGCAAACACCTGATCTACACACCCTCTACCATTTCAGAAGCCACACTGCTCTTCCCTAATCTGATGCTCTGTACATGCCTTTACCCTCTCCATCAATACACTCCCATATAATTTCCCAGGAATACTCAACAAACTTATTCCTCTGTAATTCGACCACTCACCTTTATTCCCTTTGCCTTTGTACAATGGCAATATGCATGCATTCTGCCAATCCTCAGGCACCTCACCATGATCCATACATACACTGAATATCCTTACCAACCAATCAACAACACAGTCACCCCATTTTTTAATTAACTACACTGCAATTCCATGACAGCTAGAGGCTGAATGTGAATGAAAGTGGCCTTTGTTGTCTTTTCCTTGTACTACCTCGCGCACATTTGGGGGGAGGGGGTGGTTATTTTCATGTGTGGCGGGGTGGCAATGGGAATGACTACAGGCAGACAGTATGAATTATGTGCATGTGTATATCTGTATATGTCTGTGTGTGTATATATATGTATACGTTGAGATGTATAGGTATGTATATTTGCATGTGTGGATGTGTATGTATATACATGTGTATGTGGGAGGGTTGGGCCATTCTTTCGTCTGTTTCCTTGCGCTACCTCACTAATGCGGGAGACAGCGACAAAGCAAAATAAAATAAAATAAGTCCACTGCAATACCATCCAAACCCACCACCTTTGTGGATTTCATCCTCTGCAAAGCTTTCACTACACCTTCACTGTTTACCAAACCATTCTCCCTGACCCTCTCACTTCATACACCACCTTGACCATCAAACACATTCAACAAACCTTCAAAAAACTAACTCCATCTCCTTCTCACTTCATCCCTACCTCTTATTACCTCCCACTTGCCCCCTTCACCGATGTTCCCATTTGTTCTCTTGTCTTACACATGTCATTTATCTCCTTCCAAAACACCTTTTATTCTACCTAAAGTTTAATGATACTCTCTCACTCCAACTCTCATTTGCCCTCTTTTTCACCCCTTGTACCTGCACCTTTCTCTTGACCTTCTGCCGCTATCTTTTATACATCTCCCAGTCATTCGCAGTACTTCCCTGCAAGTATCATCCAAACGCTTCTCTTTTCTCTTTCGCTAACAACCTTACTTCTTCATCCCACCACTCACTACCCTTTCTAATCTGCCCACCTCCCATCAATCTCATGCCACATGTGTATGCATTGCACATGACAACTACAAAATGGATAAGAGTGAATTCAGCCATTCTTTGTCTATTCCTGGAACCACCTTACTACCACAAGAAACAGTGGACAAGTATGAAAGAAAGATGGCCTGAACATGCAGATGAGTGAAAGGCATGTTCAGGGTAAGAGTGAACTGGAATATGGCACACTAGCTAGGGTCAACATGCTGTCAATGAACTGAACCAGGGTATGTGAAGCATCCAGTGTAAACCATGGAAAGGCCTGTGGGACCTGATTGTGGATAGGGAGCTGTGGTTTAGGTGCTTTATACATGACAGAGAGAATGGATGTGAGCAGATATGGTCTTTCTTTGTCTGTTTCTAGTGCTACCTCACTAATGCAGGAGATGGCAATCAAGTATGAAAAAAAAATGGTTTCAGGAGAGAGAGAGAGAGAGAATGTATGAATCAGGTGCTTCTTTTGAAGAGCATGAGTGAAATCTTTTTTAATACTTGATTACCGTTTCCTGTATTCATGAGGTAGCACCAATAACATATGATAAAAAGGCCACAATGTTCACATCCATTCTCTAGCTGTCATATTCAATCCACCAAAACCACAGCTCTCTATCTACATCCGGGCCCTACAGACCTTTCAATGGTTTCCGCTGGCCACTTTACATGCACTGGTTCAGGATATTAACAGCATTCTGACTCCTGTAAACATCATCATTCCAATTCACTCCATCCCATGCAAGCATTTAACCCTACTGTGTGCTCAGGTTCCAATCACTCAAATTCTTATTCACACTATTCTTCCATCTCCAATTTGGTCTCCCCCTTCTCCTTGTCCCTTCCATTTCTGACACATATATCCTCTACATCAACCTCTCCTAACTCAATCTCTCCATATGTCTCAGCCAGTCCAGCACACCCCCTTCAACTCTCTCAACCAAACTCTTTATCACCACACCTCTCTCTTTCCCTTTTATTACTTAATCAAAGCAACTCACACCATATATTGTCCTCAAATATTTTCAATTCATCCATCCTCCTCTGCACATCGTGATTCATAGTCCATCACAGCTCATGCCTCACTTCCAAGCAATAATGTAGTATACCTTCAAACATATCCAATTTTACCCTCCCAGATAATGACCCATGTTTCCTTACATTCTACAATGCTCCTGGATGCTTCACTTTCTCACCCATTCTATGCCTTACTTCCATTTCCTTGGTTCCATTTGCTATTATATCCACTCCCAGGTACCTAAAACACTTCAATTCCTCCATTTTTTGTCCATCAAACTTACACCCCAACTAATCTATCCCTCTGTCCTGCTAAACCAAATAACCTTGCTTTTATTCACATTTATTTTCAGCTTCCTCCTTTCACACACCCTTTCAAACTCAGTCAAAAATTCTGCAGTTTCTCACTTGAATCCGCTACCAGTGGTGTGTCACCAGCAAACAGAAACTAAGTCACAAACTTTTGCAATCTCTCACTTGAATCTGCCAACAGTGGTGTCTCATCAGCAAACAAAAACTCCCTCACTTCCCAGGCCCCCCCATCCCTTACAAACTGCGCCCTTCCTACTCTCCCCAAGACTCTTATATCTACCTCCGTCACCAACCCATTCATAAACAAATTAAACAGACATGATGATAACATATATCCCTACCACAGACCACCCTTCAAATGGAATTACTTACTTCCCTCTCTTACTAATAGTAAACACATCTCATACCCTTGATAAAAACTTGTAACTGCTTATAGCAGCTTTCCTTCCACACCATATATTCTTAAAACCTTCTGCAAGGCATCTCTATCAACCTTATTATATGCTTTCTCCAGATCCATAAATGCCACATACAAATCCCGTTGTTTCTCTAAGTATTTCTCAAGCACATTCTATAAAGGAAACATTTGATCCACACACCCACCACCACTTCTGTAACCACATTGCTCCTCCCTAATCAAATGTTCTGTATATGCCTTCATGTTCTCAATCACTACTTTCTCATATAACCTAGTAGACAGCAGCATTAAGTAGACACAATTGGTGGTAGCAGTCAATAGGTAGGAGCCTCTGTTAACACTGAGCTAGAGTTGCCCTCTGCCAGCAGCCTGTTAAGGGTGACGCACTTAAGGTTAAGAAGCAGCACTAGAGTCCACAAGCTATGGAGACTCTACTGCCCCGGCCACCCACTTGAGGGAGTTCCAGTTGGAACAGGTGTCATAAATGGAGATAACAGAATAACAAACTTATACCTCCATAGATGGAACACTTACCTTTATCCCCTAAGCTTATGCACTGGCACTATAGAGGCATTCTGCTAAATGTAAAAGGTTAACTTGGTTTACAGCCCTTAAAAGACACAGAATGATCAACTCAAACATATTGGGTCCTGTAGTTCCAATACAATGCTTTATAATTACACCCCTATATTGTGATGTACTAAATCAACATCTAACCTAATCATGATATTTCAATCTGGGTGAATACTGAAATAATTTCTGAACCATGTTTACAACATGATTATTCATGTGCTCATTAACAACGAGTTTTTCTCAACACAATAAAAAAAGCATCCATAGAATATAAACATATCTACAATTTCCTTACTGGTTCAGGCTCAAATGTCATCTTCCTGCGCTTCTTGAGTGGAAGTGCCACCGACTCATGACTGCTACGTGAGCTAAAGCCAATGCATCCACTAGAGACTGCTGCTGGAGCTGGTGCAGGTGGAACAAAAAGGTGCTTCCCTGGAGTGGGTGGCATAGAATTCAGGCTGTTTGCACTCTCCTCACTCATTTGCAAGCCACGTGCCTGTTTTAAATAAAAAGTCTGAAAGTTTAAGACAGTCTGAAAGTTTAAAGGTATTCATGTATAAGCAAAAATGCTTGTAACAAATCTACATCTTTTAGCACAAGATTCGCAAAAATGCTTGAAACAAAACTATATTTCTCTCAACACTGGATTAGCTACCTTTAACAAATCAAAATATATAATCAAGACAAACTGTATACCAGCATCAAGTTACACTAGTGATCTGAAAAGCATCTACTTAAGACTAAATGATGTTACAGGTATTCACATGTAAAATAAATAAGTTATGATTGAATAAAATCACTTCAAATACAGTAACACAACATGGAAATGATGTAAAGAGTGTGCATTAGACAAGATGTGGTAGTTAAAAAACCTAAAAATTCTGAATAGGATGAAACTTCGTTGCAAAAGCAATCTGAGATTTTGGAAGAATATTTCATCATAACCCTTGGCATATCCAAAGCATTGACAGGACATGGCAAAAGTCTTTACTTTCTAAACTCCTCTCCTTCAATTTCACTACCTCTCTCTTTTCTAATGCATAGCTTCCTCTAAAAACATTCCATCAAGGTAATTGTTGATGGACCAACTTCCCTCTCCTGCTGTACCAATAGTATTGTCCTAACATCCACTCCATTCTTTTCTAAATAAATGATCTCTCTTCTATTCCAAACATTATTCACTTTCATGCTGATGATTCCACTTTACATAATTCAACTAATTTCTTCTTCCTTCCTCCCTTAATACTTTTTCTCTTTCTTGTACTGTTCCTATTTCCTCTTTCAATCTGGACTTATGCAGCATTTGAGAGAGGGGTTTCAGTAACCTTGTAAAATCTAATAGCGCTAAAATAAATTTCTGCCTATATCGCTTTCTAGGAATCGTTTGTTTCCCTCTGTCCGAGTTCAAAACACCCAAATTCAACCCTGCAATAATATAAACAAGTAGAGTATAGTCATACTCTCAACAGTATGCAGATATCCCCAAATAATCAACATTACAAAGGATAATTCACAAAAACTCAGAGTGCTGTACAGGACCCAAATTCATTCTTTTTTTTCTTTTTTTTTTTGCTGCTGTCTCCCGCGTTTGCGAGGTAGCGCAAGGAAACAGACAAAAGAAATGGCCCAACCCACCCCCATACACATGTATATACATACGTCCACACACGCAAATATACATACCTACACAGCTTTCCATGGTTTACCCCAGACGCTTCACATGCCCTGATTCAATCCACTGACAGCACGTCAACTTCGGTATACCACATCGATCCAATTCACTCTATTCCTTGCCCTCCTTTCACCCTCCTGCATGTTCAGATCCCGATCACACAAAATCTTTTTCACTCCATCTTTCCACCTCCATTTGGTCTCCCACTTCTCCTCGTTCCCTCCACCTCCGACACATATATCCTCTTGGTCAATCTTTCCTCACTCATTCTCTCCATGTGCCCAAACCATTTCAAAACACCCTCTTCTGCTCTCTCAACCATGCTCTTTTTATTTCCACACATCTCTCTTACCCTTATATTACTTACTCGATCAAACCACCTCACACCACACATTGTCCTCAAACATCTCATTTCCAGCACATCCACCCTCCTGCGCACAACTCTATCCATAGCCCATGCCTCGCAACAATACAACATTGTTGGAACCACTATTCCTTCAAACATACCCATTTTTGCTTTCCGAGATAATGTTCTCGACTTCCACACATTCTTCAAGGCTCCCAGGATTTTCGCCCCCTCCCCCACCCTATGATCCACTTCTGCTTCCATGGTTCCATCCGCTGCCAGATCCACTCCCAGATATCTAAAACATTTTACTTCCTCCAGTATTTCTCCATTCAAACTTACCTCCCAATTGACTTGACCCTCAACCCTACCGTACCTAATAACCTTGCTCTTATTCACATTTACTCTTAACTTTCTTCTTTCACACACTTTACCAAACTCAGTCACCAGCTTCTGTAGTTTCTCACATGAATCAGCCACCAGCACTGTATCATCAGCGAACAACAACTGACTCACTTCCCAAGCTCTCTCATCCACAACAGACTTCATACTTGCCCCTCTTTCCAAAACTCTTGCATTCACCTCCCTAACAACCCCATCCATAAACAAATTAAACAACCATGGAGACATCACACACCCCTGCCGCAAACCTACATTCAATGAGAACCAATCACTTTCCTCTCTTCCTACACGTACACATGCCTTACATCCTCGATAAAAACTTTTCACTGCTTCTAACAACTTGCCTCCCACACCATATACTCTTAATACCTTCCACAGAGCATCTCTATCAACTCTATCATGTGCCTTCTCCAGATCCATAAATGCTACATACAAATCCATTTGCTTTTCTAAGTATTTTTCACATACATTCTTCAAAGCAAACACCTGATCCACACATCCTCTATCACTTCTGAAACCACACTGCTCTTCCCCAATCTGATGCTCTGTACATGCCTTCACCCTCTCAATCAATACCCTCCCATATAATTTACCAGGAATACTCAACAAACTTATACCTCTGTAATTTGAGCACTCACTCTTATCCCCTTTGCCTTTGTACAATGGCACTATGCACGCATTCTGCCAATCCTCAGGCACCTCACCATGAGTCATACATACATTAAATAACCTTACCAACCAGTCAACAATACAGTCACCCCCTTTTTTAATAAATTCCACTGCAATACCATCCAAACCTGCTGCCTTGCCGGCTTTCATCTTCCGCAAAGCTTTTACTACCTCTTCTCTGTTTACCAAATCATTTTCCCTAACCCTCTCACTTTGCACACCACCTCGACCAAAACACCCTATATCTGCCACTCTATCATCAAACACATTCAACAACCTTCAAAATACTCACTCCATCTCCTTCTCACATCACCACTACTTGTTTTCACCTCCCCATTTGCGCCCTTCACTGAAGTTCCCATTTCCTCCCTTGTCTTACGCACTTTATTTACCTCCTTCCAGAACATCTTTTTATTCTCCCTAAAATTTAATGATACTCTCTCACCCCAACTCTCATTTGCCCTCTTTTTCACCTCTTGCACCTTTCTCTTGACCTCCTGTCTCTTTCTTTTATACATCTCCCACTCAATTGCATTTTTTCCCTGCAAAAATCGTCCAAATGCCTCTCTCTTCTCTTTCACTAATAATCTTACTTCTTCATCCCACCACTCACTACCCTTTCTAATCAACCCACCTCCCACTCTTCTCATGCCACAAGCATCTTTTGCGCAATCCATCACTGATTCCCTAAATACATCCCATTCCTCCCCCACTCCCCTTACTTCCATTGTTCTCACCTTTTTCCATTCTGTACTCAGTCTCTCCTGGTACTTCCTGACACAAGTCTCCTTCCCAAGCTCACTTACTCTCACCACCCTCTTCACCCCAACATTCACTCTTCTTTTCTGAAAACCCATACAAATCTTCACCTTGGCCTCCACAAGATAATGATCAGACATCCCTCCAGTTGCACCTCTCAGCACATTAACATCCAAAAGTCTCTCTTTCGCGCGCCTGTCAATTAACACGTAATCCAATAATTCTTGTGAGGGTTTTTTTTATTTTCATAAGTATGTAATTCTGCTCACACGATTGGGGTGGCTCATCCTACAACTCTCTGTTATCTTGAGTGGAATCTGAAAGCCTTCTTTTTTTATACTTTAAATATTATACTTAATAGCCGTCTCCCGTGTTAGCAAGGTAGCACATGGAAACAGACAAAAGGATAGCCCAACCCAGCCACATACACATACATATATACAAAAACGTCCACACATGCACATATACATACCTATACATTTCAACATATACATACATATACATACACAGACATATACATATATACACATGTGCATCTTCATATTTGCTGCCTTCATCCATTCCTGTTACCACCCCCCACACAAGAAATAGCAATCCCCACCCCTGCGTGCGTGCACGAGGTAGCACTAGGAAAAGACTAAATAGGCCACATTCATTCACACTTAGTCTCTAGCTGTCATGTGTAATTCAACGAAACCATGGCTCCCTTTCCACATCCAGGCCCTACAAAACTTTCCATAGCTCACCCCAGACACTTAACATGCCCTAGTTCAATTCACTGACAACACATCCACCCCAGTATATCACATCGTTCCAATTCACTCTATTCCTTGCACGCCTTTCACCCTCCTCTATGTTTAGGCCCCGATCACTCAAAATCTTTTTTACTCCATCCTTCCACCTCCAATTTGGTCTCCTGCTTCTCCTCGTTCCTTCTACCTCTGACAGATATATCCTCTTTGTCAATCTTTCCTAACTCATTCTCTCCATGTGACCAAACCATTTCAACACACCCTCTTCAGCTCTCTCAACCACATTCTTTTTATTACCACACATATCTCTTACCCTTTCATTACTCACTCAATCAAACTTCCTCACACCACATAATGTTCTCAAACATTTCATTTCCAACACATCCACCCTCCTCCACACAACCCTATATATGGCCCATGCCTCACAGCCATACAACATTGTTGGAACGACTATTCCTTCAAACATACCCATTTTTACTCTCTGAGATAACGTTCTTGCCTTCCACACATTCTTCAACAATCCCAGAACCTTCATCATCTACCCCACCCTGTGACTCACTTCCCCTTTCATGGTTCAATCCGCTGCCAAATCCACTCCCAGATATCTAAAACACTTCACTTTCTCCAGTTTTTCTCCATTCAAACTTACATCCCAATTAACTTGTCTCTCAACCTTACTGAACCTAATAACCTTGCTCTTATTCACATATACTCTCAGCTTTCTTCTTTCACACACTTTACCAAACTCAGTCACCAACTTCTGCAGTTTCTCACACGAATCAGCCACCAGCACTTATCATCAGTAAACAACAACTAACACTTTCCAGCCCTCTCATCCACAACAGACTATATACTTGCTCCTCTCCAAAACTCTTCCATTCACCTTCCTAACAACCTCATCCATAAACAAATTAAACAACCTTGGAGACATCACACACCTCTGCCACAAACCAACATTTACAGGGAACCAATCACTTTCCTCTCTCCCTACTCATACACTTGCCTTACTTAAATCCTTGGGAAAAACTTTTCACTGCTTCTAGCAACTTACCTCCCACACCATACACTCTTAAGACCTTCCACAAAGCATCTCTATCACCCCTATCATATGCCTTCTCCAGATCCATAAATGCTATATACAAATCCATCTGTTTTTCTAAGTATTTCTCACATACATTCTTCAAAGCAAACACCTGATCCACACATCCTCTATCACTTCTGAAACCACACTGCTCTTCCCCAATCTGATGCTCTGTACATGCCTTTACCCTCTCAATCAATACCCTCATATATAATTTCCCAGGAATACTCAACAAACTTTTTTTTTTTTTTTTTTTTTATACTTTGTCGCTGTTTCCCGCGTTTGCGAGGTAGCACAAGGAAACAGACGAAAGAAATGGCCCAACCCCCCCCCCCATACACATGTATATACATACGTCCACACACGCAAATATACATACCTACACAGCTTTCCATGGTTTACCCCAGACACTTCACATGCCTTGATTCAATCCACTGACAGCACGTCAACCCCGGTATACCACATCGCTCCAATTCACTCTATTCCTTGCCCTCCTTTCACCCTCCTGCATGTTCAGGCCCCGATCACACAAAATCTTTTTCACTCCATCTTTCCACCTCCAATTTGGTCTCCCTCTTCTCCTCGTTCCCTCCACCTCCGACACATATATCCTCTTGGTCAATCTTTCCTCACTCATTCTCTCCATGTGCCCAAACCACTTCAAAACACCCTCTTCTGCTCTCTCAACCACGCTCTTTTTATTTCCACACATCTCTCTTACCCTTACGTTACTCACTCGATCAAACCACCTCACACCACACATTGTCCTCAAACATCTCATTTCCAGCACATCCATCCTCCTGCGCACAACTCTATCCATAGCCCACGCCTCGCAACCATACAACATTGTTGGAACCACTATTCCTTCAAACATACCCATTTTTGCTTTCCGAGATAATGTTCTCGACTTCCACACATTCTTCAAGGCCCCCAGAATTTTCGCCCCCTCCCCCACCCTATGATCCACTTCCGCTTTCATGGTTCCATCCGCTGCCAGATCCACTCCCAGATATCTAAAACACTTCACTTCCTCCAGTTTTTCTCCATTCAAAATCACCTCCCAATTGACTTGACCCTCAACCCTACTGTACCTAATAACCTTGCTCTTATTCACATTTACTCTTAACTTTCTTCTTCCACACACTTTACCAAACTCAGTCACCAGCTTCTGCAGTTTCTCACATGAATCAGCCACCAGCGCTGTATCATCAGCGAACAACAACTGACTCACTTTGCCTTTGTAAAATGGCATTATGCATGCATTCTGCCAATCCTCAGTCACTTCACCATAAAACATACATACAATGAATACCCTTACCAACCAGTCAACAACACAGTCACCCACTTTTTTTTTTAAATTCCACTACCGTACCATTCAAACCCGCCACCATGCCGGCTTTCATCTTCTGAAAAGCTTTTACTAACTCTTCTCTGTTCACCAAACCATTCTCCCTGACCTCTCACTTCGCAAACCACTTGCCATTCTATCATCAAACAGATTCAACAAACCTTCAAAATACTCTCTCCATTTCTTTCTCATTTCACCACTACCTGTTATTACCTCCCCATTAGCCCCTTTCATCAGTGGACCCATTTGTTCTCTTGTCTTATACACTTTATTTACCTCCTTCCAAAACATCTTTTTATTCTCCCTAAAATTTCATGATACTCTCACCCCAACTCTCATTTGCCCTCCTTTACACCTCTTGCACCTTTCTCTTGACCTCCTGCCTCTTTCTTTTATACATCTTCCGGTCATTTGCAATACTTCCCAGCAAAAATTGACCAAATTCCTCTCTCTTCTCTTTCACTAATAATCTTACTTCTTCATCCCACCACTCACTACCCTTTCTAATCATTGGCCAGAAAAGAAGAGAGAATGTTGGGGTAAAGAGAGTTGTGAGAGTAATTGAGCTTGGAAAGGAGACTTGTGTGAGGAAGTACCAGGAGAGATTGAGTGCTGAATGGAAAAAGGCAAAACCAAATGATGTAAGGGGAGTGGGTTGAGGAATGGGATGTGTTTAGGGAAGCAGTGATGGCTTGTGCAAGAGATGAAAACCTCTACAAATCTTCACCTTCGCTTCCAAAAAATAATGAACAGGCATCCCTCCCGTTGCCCCTCTCAGCACATCAACTTCCAAAAGTCTCTCTTTCACACGCCTATCAATTAACACATAATCCAATAACACTCACTGGCCATCTGTCCTACTTACATATGTATACTTATGTATATCTCTCTTTTTAAACCAGGTATTCCCAATCATCAGTCCTTTTTCAGCACACAAATCCACAAGCTCTTTACCATTTCCATTTACAAAACTGAACACACCCATGTACACCAATTATACCCTCAACTGCCACATTACTCACCTTTGCATTCAAATCACCCATCACTATAACCCAGTCTCGAGCATCAAAGCTGCTAATGCACTCACTCAGCTGCTCTCAAAACACTTGCTTCTCATCATCTTTCTTCTCATAACCAGGTGCATAGGCACCAATAATCACCCATCTCTCTCCATCCACTTTCAGTTTTACCAATATCTAGAGTTTACTTTCTTACACTCTATCACATACTCCCACAACTCCTGCTTCAAGAGTAGTGCTACTCATTCCTTTGCTCTTGGCCTCACACCAACCCCTGACTTTACTCCCAAGACATTCCCAAACCGCTCTTCCCTTTTACCCTTGAGCTTCATCTCACTCAGAGCCAAAACATCTAGGTTCCTTTCCTCACACATATTACCTTATTTTATCATTATTCTATTTTGCTTTGTCTCTGTCTCCCACATTAGCGAGGTAGCGCAAGGAAACAAACGAAAGAATGGCCCAACCCACCCACATACACATGTATATACATACACGTCCACACACACAAATATACATACCTATACATCTCAATGTACACATATATATACACACACAGACATATAAATATATACACATGTACATAATTCATACTGTCTGCCTTTATTTATTCCCATCGCCACCTCGCCACACATGGAATAACATCCCCCTCCCCCCTCATGTGTGCGAGGTAGCGCAAGGAAAGGACAACAAAGGCCCCATTCATTCACACTCAGTCTCTAGCTGTCATGTAATAATGCACCGAAACCACAGCTCCCATTCCACATCCAGGCCACACAGAACTTTCCATGGTTTACCCCAGACGCTTCACATGCCCTGGTTCAATCCATTGACAGCACGTCGACCCCGGTATACCACATCGTTCCAATTCACTCTATTCCTTGCACACCCTTCACCCTCCTGCATGTTCAGGCCCCGATCACTCAAAATCTTTTTCACTCCATCTTTCCACCTCCAATTTGGTCTCACACTTCTCCTCATTCCCTCCACCTCTGACACATATATCCTCTTGGTAAAGTGTTTTAGATATCTGGGAGTGGATCTGTAAGCGGATGGAACCATGGAAGCGGAAGTGAATCATAGGGTGGGGGAGGGGGCGAAAATTCTGGGAGCCTTGAAGAATGTTTGGAAGTCGAGAACATTATCTCGGAAAGCAAAAATGGGTATGTTTGAAGGAATAGTGGTTCCAAAAATGTTGTATGGCTGCGAGGCGTGGGCTATGGATAGAGTTGTGCGCAGGAGGGTGGATGTGCTGGAAATGAGATGTTTGAGGACAATATATGGTGTGAGGTGGTTTGATCGAGTAAGTAATGTAAGGGTAAGAGAGATGTGTGGAAATAAAAAGAGTGTGGTTGAGAGAGCAGAAGAGGGTGTTTTGAAATGGTTTGGTCACATGGAGAGGAACATACTACCTATCTCTCCTTTTTTCTCATCTTGGTTACATCCACACACATTTAGACACCCCAATCTGAGCCTTCGAGAAGCATGAGCATTCACCACATGACTCCTTCTTCTGTTTCCTCTTTTAGAAAATTAAAATACAAGAAGGGGAGGGTTTCTAGACCCCACTCCCGCCCCCTTTAGTCGCCTTCTACGACAAGCGGGGAATATGTGGGTATTCTTTCTCCCCTATCCCAAGGGAAATTAGGGAAAGCCTTGTATCTCATTAATATTTCTGAGAGCTGCTGCTCTCTTTCTACTCTTTATATGTTACTTCATCCATTGTTCTTATGAACTGTCTGTATGAGTCCATGCCTCCAAGGTTCAAACCCATGACATGTTTGGCTGACACTGATGCAGAGTCTCACAATCTAAGAAGTGGCTATCATGATATTTTCTTCTTCCCTAGAACAGCTAAGTGGTGGAATTCTCTTCCTTCTTTTGTCTTTCCCTTTTCATATAACCTTTCTTCCTATACGAATCAGGTCTACAAACTCCTGTGGGGCCCTGATTAATTTCAACTTTCTTTTCCTTTTTACATACACCCAAGACAGCCTCAACTGGGGCATATTTAGCCCAAGTCATGTCAATCACTATTAAAACTGAAAATAGTAACGAAAAAGATATAAAGTACTTTTGAAGTTTGGCCTTAATAACTGGGAACATGAAGAGGATTGGTTGTTCCAGAGCAATTAATACAGAAGAATGCCTTATCATGGAAAAAATTGAAACACTTTTCATATATAGTACACTGGAGTTCAATATATTGAGGGCCTCAGCTAAGGGTGAAAGGATGGCATAGCTCTGTGGAAAAATGACTGCTAACTGAAAAATGCAATAAAGGTAAAGTACTCTGATGGAAAAAAAAAAGGGGGATCAAAGAAAAATAGTAGATACTGAAAGACATTTAAGAGGCAAATGGTACTGAGGCACACAATTTTTTTTTTTTTTTTTTTTTTTTTTTTTTGCCGCTGTCTCCTGCGTTTGCGAGGTAGCACAAGGCAACAGACGAAAGAAATGGCCCAACCCACCCCCATACACATGTATATACATACGTCCACACACGCAAATATACATACCTACACAGCTTTCCATGGTTTACCCCAGACGCTTCACATGCCTTGATTCAATCCACTGACAGCACGTCAACCCCGGTATACCACATCGCTCCAATTCACTCTATTCCTTGCCCTCCTTTCACCCTCCTGCATGTTCAGGCCCCGATCACACAAAATCTTTTTCACTCCATCTTTCCACCTCCAATTTGGTCTCCCTCTTCTCCTCGTTCCCTCCACCTCCGACACACATATCCTCTTGGTCAATCTTTCCTCACTCATTCTCTCCATGTGACCAAACCATTTCAAAACACCCTCTTCTGCTCTCTCAACCACGCTCTTTTTATTTCCACACATCTCTCTTACCCTTACGTTACTTACTCGATCAAACCACCTCACACCACACATTGTCCTCAAACATCTCATTTCCAGCACATCCATCCTCCTGCGCACAACTCTATCCATAGTCCACACCTCGCAACCATACAACATTGTTGGAACCACTATTCCTTCAAACATACCCATTTTTGCTTTCCGAGATAATGTTCTCGACTTCCACACATTCTTCAAGGCTCCCAGAATTTTCGCCCCCTCCCCCACCCTATGATCCACTTCCGCTTCCATGTTTCCATCCGCTGCCAGATCCACTCCCAGATATCTAAAACACTTCACTTCCTCCAGTTTTTCTCCATTCAAACTCACCTCCCAATTGACTTGACCCTCAACCCTACTGTACCTAATAACCTTGCTCTTATTCACATTTACTCTTAACTTTCTTCTTTCACACACTTTACCAAACTCAGTCACCAGCTTCTGCAGTTTCTCACATGAATCAGCCACCAGCACTGTATCATCAGTGAACAACAACTGACTCACTTCCCAAGCTCTCTCATCCCCAACAGACTTCATACTTGCCCCTCTTTCCAAAACTCTTGCATTCACCTCCCTAACAACCCCATCCATAAACAAATTAAACAACCATGGAGACATCACACACCCCTGCCGCAAACCTACATTCACTGAGAACCAATCACTTTCCTCTCTTCCTACACGTACACATGCCTTACATCCTCGATAAAAACTTTTCACTACTTCTAACAACTTGCCTCCCACACCATATACTCTTAATACCTTCCACAGAGCATCTCTATCAACTCTATCATGTGCCTTCTCCAGATCCATAAATGCTACATACAAATCCATTTGCTTTTCTAAGTATTTTTCACATACATTCTTCAAAGCAAACACCTGATCCACACATCCTCTACCACTTCTGAAACCACACTGCTCTTCCCCAATCTGATGCTCTGTACATGCCTTCACCCTCTCAATCAATACCCTCCCATATAATTTGCCAGGAATACTCAACAGACTTATACCTCTGTAATTTGAGCACTCACTCTTATCCCCTTTGCCTTTGTACAATGGCACTATGCACGCATTCCGCCAATCCTCAGGCACCTCACCATGAGTCATACATACATTAAATAACCTTACCAACCAGTCAACAATACAGTCACCCCCTTTTTTAATAAATTCCACTGCAATACCATCCAAACCTGCTGCCTTGCCGGCTTTCATCTTCCGCAAAGCTTTTACCACCTCTTCTCTGTTTACCAAATCATTTTCCCTAACCCTCTCACTTTGCACACCACCTCGACCAAAACACCCTATATCTGCCACTCTATCATCAAACACATTCAACAAACCTTCAAAATACTCACTCCATCTCCTTCTCACATCACCACTACTTGTTATCACCTCCCCATTTGCGCCCTTCACTGAAGTTCCCATTTCCTCCCTTGTCTTACGCACTTTATTTACCTCCTTCCAGAACATCTTTTTATTCTCCCTAAAATTTAATGATACTCTCTCACCCCAACTCTCATTTGCCCTTTTTTTCACCTCTTGCACCTTTCTCTTGACCTCCTGTCTCTTTCTTTTATACGTCTCCCACTCAATTGCATTTTTTCCCTGCAAAAATCGTCCAAATGCCTCTCTCTTCTCTTTCACTAATACTCTTACTTCTTCATCCCACCACTCACTACCCTTTCTAATCAACCCACCTCCCACTCTTCTCATGCCACAAGCATCTTTTGCGCAATCCATCACTGATTCCCTAAATACATCCCATTCCTCCCCCACTCCCCTTACTTCCATTGTTCTCACCTTTTTCCATTCTGTACTCAGTCTCTCCTGGTACTTCCTCACACAAGTCTCCTTCCCAAGCTCACTTACTCTCACCACCCTCTTCACCCCAACATTCACTCTTCTTTTCTGGAAACCCATACAAATCTTCACCTTAGCCTCCACAAGATAATGATCAGACATCCCTCCAGTTGCACCTCTCAGCACATTAACATCCAAAAGTCTCTCTTTCGTGCGCCTGTCAATTAACACGTAATCCAATAACGCTCTCTGGCCATCTCTCCTACTTACATAAGTATACTTATGTATATCTCGCTTTTTAAACCAGGTACTCCCAATCATCAGTCCTTTTTCAGCACATAAATCTACAAGCTCTTCACCATTTCCATTTACAAACAACACTGAACACCCCATGTATACCAATTATTCCCTCAACTGCCACATTACTCACCTATGCATTCAAATCACCCAACACTATACCCCGGTCTCGTGCATCAAAACCACTAACACACTCATTCAGCTGCTCCCAAAACACTTGCACACAATAGGTAATCTTTTTCATGAAAGGCACATACTCAAACCTTAAGGTAGAAAGATATGTTGTGAGATTAGAAAAAATCCAATGAAAACCAATGAATAACTGGATTTCTGAGAAAACTAATGCCTGAAGCTGAGCTATCAGATGGGATGAATTTCCTGAAAGGTCGATTTGGCAACTCAATGAAGCATAAGGAGTTACGAACAAAGAGGTAAACAAATATTGTTGTACTGTGCTGAGAGTCATCAAACAGATTCAAAGTGTTCCCAGGTGATATTAATACATAGAGACAATGCATGCAGAAAATAACTATAATACTTTTAAAAGACATGAGTGGGTGAAAGTAAAAAAGACAAATATTACAGTGAAAGATACAATGTTGTGAAAGATTATTTGTGTCAGAAACAATCGTTTGAAATCTTGTTCACATTTTCCACATTAGCGAGGCAGTGGCAGAAGTAGAAGAACAGCGTCATCTGGTTACATCCAATCTCTAGCTGTTATCATAAAGCAGAGAAACCACAATTTGGTCCCACAGACCTTTCCCTGGTTTTCCCTGACTGACTCACATTACCTGGTTCAGCACACTGACAGCATGTCATCACCTGTATGAAACATCCCTCCAAATTGCTTTATCCCATGTACAGGTAAAACCCTCCTCCAAATTCAGTATCTTTCGCTCCATCCTTGCATCCTTGTGCCCCCCCCCCATGTTCATTCCACTTTTGACAAGTACATACTCTCAATCAGTTTCTCCTCACTCATCCTTTCCCTACCTCCCAAGCATTTCAACATATCGTCTTCAGCTCTTTTATACATATTTCTTACGACCAAAACTCTCTCATAGCATCATTTCTAAATGATCAACCCTCCTCACATTTCACTTTAAATACATGCACCATCTCCCATTCTTTTTTAAGTGTTCAAGCCTTGCATCTACAGAGCACTCTCCAAACTACTCTACCGTCAAACACACCCCTCTTTGCCTTCACAGCCTTTAACTTCCCTTAATAAAGTCTTAAAACACCCAAGACCTTTGCCTAGTCACCCATCCTACAGTTCACTTCAGATCAACACATAACCACATATTTGTAGTGTTTAGAGGAGGTTCTGCATAAGATACCTGAGATATGGCAAATAGGATATACAGGTTGAAGATGAAGGAAGAACATTCTTATTCTATCAATATCATCCAAATCTCAGACACCCTTTCCCTTTGGGAACCCCCTCATGGGGATGGCAACGGCAAAACAATCTCCATAATTTGTGAATTCCAGTGCCTTTTCTTAGCTTTTAGTGCCTCACCCTTAACAGGCCACTTACAGAGGGCAATTCTAATGAAGTGTTTTAAGAGATTCCTACATGACATTTCTACTCATAACATCTACCTAAAATGTCTACATAATGTTCCAACCCACCACTTCTATGCTCCCACCAAATGTTCCTGCTAACTACTCCTAACCCATGTTTCTACTTAATGCTCCTGCTTTACGTTCCTACTTATTACCTCTATCTAATGTTCCGAACATTTTACTAAAAGGCATGGCAGCACTAGCACTCACCACAGCAAAATTTGGAGTTACGAAGAATGAGTTGTGTGAGTTAACTGCTGTTAAGTGTTATTTGTGACATGGAGAGGCTGTATGTTTGTGGACAGAATGCGAGCAGTCCACACATGGGAAAGTCTGAACACAAAACCTAAATATAGTTCAAGAATGCTGGCAGTCCACATATGAGAAAGTCTGAACACAAAACCTATATATAGTTCAATCTGTTAATTTGCACATAAACACTGTTCCTGTTGACTGTTAGGGCTAATATGAGAACCAAAAATAATTCTATTGTAATTGCTGAAATTAACTTAAGTTAAAAACACCAGCTAACACAAGTATGTATGACATCTCCCCAAAAAGTACAACTTGTGCCTGCCCTCACCTCATGCTGGTGGTTAGTCATGATAGCTAATTGTTTCTCTGTGCTATGTGCAATTTCCAGACTTCCACCACTGTACAGCTCACTTGCCATATGTCTTGCTCTTCTCTGTCTGTGGAAAAATCTATATCATATCAACTTAAAAACTTCAATCAATCAAATTCTGGAAAATGAACTTAATGATGGGTAAACACTTTTTCATTTCTAATAGCATCAAATAAAGAAATCAAGGCTATTTCTCCAAAATGGAAATTCCTCGTATACTAGCAGTGATTCAAGCAAAATTCCTGTAAGGCATCTGTTACAAAATACCACAAATTACTCCACAAATGTTATACCATGACACACATCCTCAAGGTTTTTGTACCTTATCTTTCTATCCTTACAAATATCAGGGCTTAATTCAAATATTTTTCTAATTTACAGTGATAACCCATTTTCAGATTAACTGGGGGAAAATAACTTTTTCCTATGAACCCATGAACCCACAGCATCTCTGCAATGTCATTTACTTTATTACCTATTCTTTTTACAAAACCGTCATCATCAATCCTATTTGCATTCCAAATATCAAAAGGGTATCTCAACCACCTACATTCTACACCTAAAAACTCAGCCTTACATTCTAGGATTTTCTCTTTCACTGCATGTGCAACACACTCATTGGTATTCAACTCACATCCATTCCCTAGTTGTCATGCATAACACATTGAAATCACAGCTCCCTATCCACGATCAGGCCCTACAGAATTTTTCATGGTTTACCCCTGATGCTTCACATACCTTGGTTTGATCCACTGACATATTAATCCCTGTATATCATGTTATTCTAATTCACTCTACACTATGCAAACTTTTCACCCTTCTGCATGTTCAAGCTACAATCACTCAGAGTCTTTTTCACTCCATCCTTCCATCTCCAATTTGGTGACCCTGTTCTCCCTGTTCCCTCCACTTTCTGATATGTATATCCACTCTGCCAATCTTTCCTCACTCATTCTCTCCATATGCCCAAACCATTTCAGCACATCCTCTTCAGCTCTCTCAACCACACCCATTCTATTACCACACACCTCTCTTACCCTCTCATTACTTACTTGATCAAACCATCTCACACCACATATTGTCCTCAAACATTCTATTTCCAACACATCCATCCTCCTCCACACAATCTTACTATCTATAGATCCATACAATAATGTTGGGACTACTAAACCTTCATACATACCCATTTTTGCACTCCCAGAAAACAGTCTCTCATTCCCAACATTCTTTAGTGCCCCCAGAACATTTGCCTCCTCGCTCACCCTATGACTCATGTTTGCTTCCATGTTTCCGTTTGCTGCCATTTTCACTCCCAGATATCTAAAACACTTCACTTCCTTCAAATCTTCTCCATTCAAACTCACATCACAAATAACCGGTCCCTCAATTCTGCTAAAGCTAATAAAATTAGTTTTATTCACATTTATTCTCAACTTCCTCCTTCCACAATCTTCCAAACTCAGTCTCTAACTTCTGAAGTTTCACACTTGAATCTGCCATCAGTGCTACGTCATCAGCAAACAATAGTAGACTCACTTCCCAGGAACTTTCATCCCATGTAGACTGCATACTTGCCATTCTCTGTAAAACTGTTGCATTTACCTCCTTTATCACCCTATCCATAAACAAACAACACCAATGGTAACAACACACACCCCTGCCACAGACCAACCTTCACTTGGAACCATTCACTTTCCTCTCTTCCTACTTATCCACATGCCTTCCACACTGTACATTCTTTAGACCTTCCACAAGGCATCTCTATCAACCATACCATGTGCTTTCTCCAGATCCATAAATGCCACAAACAAATCCATCTGTTTCTTTATTTCTCATATATATTCTTCAATGCAAAACACCTGTTCCATGCATTCTCTACCACTTCTGAAATGACACCATTCTTACCCATTCTGATACACTGTACATGTCTTCACTCTCTCAGTCACTACCCTTCCATACAACTTAGCAGGAGCATTCAACAAACTTTTATCTCTTTAGTCTGAACACACCTTTATCTCCCTTGCATTTATACAGTGGCACTATACATGCATTTTGCCAATCCTCACACCTTTTCACTTTAATAAATATGCAACTTAAACAATGATAATAAAGAATCCTTTTCCTATTCTTACTACCAAGGAATATGATTTCCACATTCCTGATTCTCTTGAAAATAAGAGTCCAAGATAATGTTAGCTGATGCAGTTTTGACAGTAACAGTTCTGTTCTTTAAAAATACAGCAATAAAATTGGACAGCCCTTTAAACTTTTTTGCAACTGAATCACCATATGATACATGTTAATATCAAACAACTGGAGATATGTTCTATCTCCCATTTTTTTCTTTTGTCTCTTAGTTAAAATTGTAAAGCAACTAATTTCACTTGATGATCAGGTAGGTCTAAATTTTCACTGTTATAATGAGAAAAAGAATCAATACTAATATCCATGAAACTAAAACAGATATAACAGAGAATGGGCAGCTTCCTCCCTAATGAGGTAGCACTAGGAACATATGGAAAATGGTTTCAATTGCTCACATCCACTCTCTCACTATCATGTATAATGTACCATAACCAGAGCACCCTGTCCACAGCCAAGCCCCAAAGACCTCTTCACATGCCCTAGTTCAGCCAAATGAAGTATGTCATCTCCTGTATACCATACAATTCCAATTTGCTTTACCCCATGCTGTCTCACAACCGCATGCAGGTTCAAGCCTAGATCACTCAAAGCATATCTACTCAATCCTTCCATCTCCAATTTGTTATCCTCTCTTCTTATCCTCTCAACTTCTGAGGGTAAGGATGCCTAATTCTGTGGTAGACTTGTTACTCTTGCTACATAGATATATTCATGAACAATAAAACTGATTAAATGAATATGCATCAGTCACTAAAGGAAATACATTGAATTTTGATACAGACTACTCAGAAGATTAGGGACATACATTGGCTTATGACTGATGCACTCCAGTGATGGCACTGATTGATGATAATGCATTATGATAGGTATATAACACAAATAATGTAAAAAAAAATATTTCCATCAAATACTTTTAAGACTTCTCTAAAAATGTTTCTTCTAAACAAAGTCACATCATAGATCCTAATCTGTATGTACCTAATTACAATCTTCAATCATACCTTCCACAGCCAAGATCCTCGTCAATTTCTCTTGAGGTTTCTGATTCAATGAGGTAGCTAAGTGGTGTTCTAGGTGATTGTTCACTCTCCGCCTTAACTCGTTCTTGGACCATCTTTATGCCATCCACAAATTCCTTACATTGATTGACAGGCAATTGGCGAATGCTGCAGTCTAATGAAGTGCTCTCATTTGTTCTTAGAGAATCAGAATTACTGGCTACGGTTGAGTGAGAATTAGTGATAGGTGAACCAGTAGAGGTATAACAATGGGGTGAAGTGACAGCAGGTGAATCATCATGCTGAACTGGAGATGATTCCAAGTCTCTGGGTGACTCAGAAATCAGGAGACGTCCAGGACTGATGCTTGACAATGAACTAACACTGCGTTCACTTACACTTCCAGCACCTACAAATTTTGAGTTGTTAAAATCATCACTTCAATGAAACACATATAAAAATATACCATCTAAACTTAATGTAATGTATTATGAATCATCAAAAATCAAATGCTGTGGTGCTAATTCATGTTTTTGTAAATAATGTAATCCTACACATGTAGCAACATAACTAAATAAGCTGCTTATGCTTCTATACAACTTTACAATTCATGTACATTCTTGAAGCCTCTTAAATAACTAATTCTACAGAAAATTAAGCCCATCACCATGAAAGTTGTCTATCATGGAATATGCACAGCATCTAAACAAGAGGCATCATTTCTAGCTTGAAGAATGCATGTAAAAATTACTCTCAGATTCATTATCAAAGGTCATCATTATGGCACCCATCAGTTTTACTTTGAAATACATGGAAATAAAATCAACCCTTGCTTCAAAATGTGCTATTACAAGTTTACAGTATCTCTGTCACATTCAAAGTAACAAAAATTACTTAATGCCATAATTATACCCTAATTAGCTACATACGTGTGTGCCTTACAATGCACCACATCTCACAAGCATATATAGGTCGACCAGTGCCAAACCTAATACCATCACTCACATCACTGAGCAGCAGAACCACTTCTTTAGACTTCAATCTTGATAGAAATAAGAAAGGTTTTCTATTCACTTGCAATTCCAGTTTAAGGAGCTGTCAACATGCATCCAAGATACTTTTTGATAAATCGAGGTATGATCAAACTATTAGCTACATGTCAACCTGGTGCACCTATTATACAATGGGTATAAAAACTATATTTTCCAGAATATGAGAACTGACCAATGAGAAATCAGTGTGCCAAGGACTCACAATACTGCATGACAACTGATGATGTTACAACTTCCCAATCATGTGACTAACCAAGATAAATATGGTGGGCATACTACATCAATCACTCAGACTGTCTTGCCAGCAATCACTCTGCATCACTTAGTATCAAAAAGGACACCTAATAGTTGGCTCTCTAAACCTAAGCCCTTTGGCCACTCATGCTACTCTGTATCTGTCATCATTCATGACACCAATCAAGTTCAGAATCCAATCCTGAAATCTCCTCTAAATGACATCTTCTAACACCATGTCCACCTCACTATAGCTCTGACAGACATTCCAGCTCATTTACATTTCAAACACTACTCTACATGTGTCACAGCTCTGTGTCCAGCCCCATGACTAATCTAAAGAACATCCCTCAATTTCTGTATCCATCCCAATACTAAAATACATGCTTTTCAGCTTTGTATCCAGGCACCACACTACTTACGCAGCATCAACCACTTTGCACATGGCCGACATCAACCTATACATCAAAAGCCCCTTCACTAGCATCAGCTACTGACATCACCCTACACAGCATCATCAGGTCATGCTGTATTTCCGTCTGCTAGCCTATGCCAACTATAAGCACCCAGTCAACTCCTGCCACTACATTGTTACCATCTTGTCAGCATCATCAATGCTTTCCTGTATGACAACATGCATGAGATGTGCTATCAATATTCTAAGATTAATAAGAAACACATGTCTGTGGATGAATCTTCAATCAAGGGTGTCTCACCAGTCACAATACTGTAGGTTTGGTGAGTACTGGGGAATTTTACATATCAATAAATCTGTTGGCCCACCTGGAAGGATTCTCCATACATGCTCTGCTAGGCTTTCCTTCACTCACCTCAGATTTAGTTATGATTCATTCACCTCAAGTTTAGTTAAGAGTCAGTCTATTCACTCATTCCAAAAAAATCAGCAAAAATTCCTACAAGGCCTCATTCAGTAGTAACTCCTACATACTATTCTTTGTTAATAACTGTTAAAATTTAACATTACCAACCTATATCCAGCATACTGGCAGTCATTTAGCTTTAACTCAGCATCTCAGATAAGTGATAGTGATCAATTAGCAGCTGTATCATTATGTACCTTTTAACAGAGATTATCCTTAACATGATATTCACTTAATATGCTTCAGTTATTCAGTGTTACATTTTTTCTTTCTTTTCTTTTTTGCTTTGTCTCTGTCTCCCGCGTTTGCAAGGTAGCGCAAGGAAACAGACGAAAGAAATGGCCCAACTCACCCCCATACACATGTATATACATACACGTCCACACACGCAAATATACATACCTACACAGCTTTCCATGGTTTACCCCAGACGCATCACATGCCCTGATTCAATCCATTGACAGCACGTCAACCCCGGTATACCACATCAATCCAATTCACTCTATTCCTTGCCCCCCTTTCACCCTCCTGCATGTTCAGGCCCTGATCACACAAAATCTTTTTCACTCCATCTTTCCACCTCCAATTTGGTCTCCCACTTCTCCTCGTTCCCTCCATCTCCGACACATATATCCTCTTGGTCAATCTTTCCTCACTCATTCTCTCCATGTGCCCAAACCATTTCAAAACACCCTCTTCTGCTCTCTCAACCACGCTCTTTTTATTTCCACACATCTCTCTTACCCTTACGTTACTTACTCAATCAACCCACCTCACACCACACATTGTCCTCAAACATCTCATTTCCAGCACATCCATCCTCCTGCGCACAACTCTATCCATAGCCCACGCCTCACACCCATACAACATTGTTGGAACCACTATTCCTTCAAACATACCCATTTTTGCTTTCCGAGATAATGTTCTCGACTTCCACACATTCTTCAAGGCTCCCAGAATTTTCGCCCCCTCCCCCACCCTATGATCCACTTCCGCTTCCATGGTTCCATCCGCTGCCAGATCCACACCCAGATATCTAAAACACTTCACTTCCTCCAGTTTTTCTCCATTCAAACTCACCTCCCAATTGACTTGACCCTCAACCCTACTGTACCTAATAACCTTGCTCTTTTTCACATTTACTCTTAACTTTCTTCTTCCACACACTTTACCAAACTCAGTCACCAGCTTCTGCAGTTTCTCACATGAATCAGCCACCAGCGCTGTATCATCAGCGAACAACAACTGACTCACTTCCCAAGCTCTCTCATCCCCAACAGACTTCATACTTGCCCCTCTTTCCAAAACTCTTGCATTTACCTCCCTAACAACCCCATCCATAAACAAATTAAACAACCATGGAGACATCACACACCCCTGCCGCAAACCTACATTCACTGAGAACCAATCACTTTCCTCTCTTCCTACACGTACACATGCCTTACATCCTCGATAAAAACTTTTCACTGCTTCTAACAACTCGCCTCCCACATCATATATTCTTAATACCTTCCACAAAGCATCTCTATCAACTCTATCATATGCCTTCTCCAGATCCATAAATGCTACATACAAATCCATTTGCTTTTCTAAGTATTTCTCACATACATTCTTCAAAGCAAACTCCTGATCCACACATCCTCCACCACTTCTGAAACCACACTGCTCTTCCCCAATCTGATGCTCTGTACATGTCTTCACCCTCTCAATCAATACCTTCCCATATAATTTACCAGGAATACTCAACAAACTTATACCTCTGTAATTTGAGCACTCACTCTTATCCCCTTTGCCTTTGTACAATGGCACTATGCACGCATTCCACCAATCCTCAGGCACCTCACCATGAGTCATACATACATTAAATGACCTTACCAACCAGTCAATAATACAGTCACCCCCTTTTTCAATAAATTCCACTGCAATACCATCCAAACCTGCTGCCTTGCCGGCTTTCATCTTCCGCGAAGCTTTTACTACCTCTTCTCTGTTTACCAAATCATTTTCCCTAACCCTCTCACTTTGCACACCACCTCGACCAAAACACCCTATATCTGCCACTCTATCATCAAACACATTCAACAAACCTTCAAAATACTCACTCCATCTCCTTCTCACATCACCACTACTTGTTATCACCTCCCCATTTGCGCCCTTCACTGAAGTTCCCATTTGCTCCCTTGTCTTACGCACTTTATTTACCTCCATCCAGAACATCTTTTTATTCTCCCTAAAATTTAATGATACTCTCTCACCCCAACTCTCATTTGCCCTCTTTTTCACCTCTTGCACCTTTCTCTTGACCTCCTGTCTCTTTCTTTTATACATCTCCCACTCAATTTCATTTTTTCCCTGCAAAAATCGTCCAAATGCCTCTCTCTTCTCTTTCACTAATAATCTTACTTCTTCATCCCACCACTCACTACCCTTTCTAATCAACCCACCTCCCACTCTTCTCATGTTACATTTACAATGTTAAAATACTCAGTGCCATACTTTATCCAGAGTATTACAATGTAAAACAGAGTACTACTGCAATTTGATCCTGGGTGTTACTGTCATTCTGCATTACAAGATACCAATAAGGGATTGTGACTTATTAAAACAGTGTTACCCAGTGGTCATAAAACTGTCCTCTTTCTCTATTCATTCTCATGGCATCATATCTCTTTTCTCTAGGTTCAGATTGATCAGGTGAGCAATGCATACTCTGATGGTAGGAAAAATATCTTCCCTTGACCCACGCTCTGTCTGTGGATTTATTTTCTTCCCTTTTCTTTATTGCATGTGATTAAGTAAATATCCCTACTCACATGTGTGTTAAATATATCCTAAAATCCTGCCCTGTCCCTTCTCCCCACATTTTCTGGTTACTGTGTTACTTTATGGCTTGAATTAACTGCCACTCTGGCTCAGCTAGGATCTCAGTAACCCTAACTGACACTGTGGTCTTTTGCCCTCAGATATTAATTCTAGTGTAAGCTCATAATCATCCCAGGAGACCACATATTTCAAGGTTTTGTATCAATACACTTATAACCATTTACGCTTAAATGGAAGACCCCAAATACGAATAAACTGTATTGTATGAGAAATCATAGGATACAAACAGCATGCATATCTAGCACAACAGGTTCACTCATAAAAATAACATAAAGGTAACATACCTGAGTTTAAAAGCACCTCTCGCCTTAGAGAACCGTATTCAAGCCCAAAAGCCTTCTCATGATGGACCTGAATGCCGTCATCATTCTTATCAATCCTGATGAAAAATTCATAAGTCTCTAAGTAATGGGAAAACATCTCACATTTTGAAACTGATAAACCTTTTCCTCCAGGGCAGCATCCCACATGCATGAGATTTACTCTCCAGGAAGCACTAGCCCTCATTCACCCTCTATCAATAACTAATAATGATCATGGAGACTCACTCATTTCTGGCACACTTTGGGCCAATCAGTGATGACCACTGGGGTAACACCATTGACACACTTCTAGCCTATGAACTTAAAATTCATAGATCATGCGCACCAACCTAAAGGCAGTCACAGTATGTACAGAGAGGAGGCTTTCTAAAAAAAAAAGGCAGAGCAGATTAAGAAAACCAGGAAAAATTGTTCAAGGGGCATTGCCTCATGAGAAAATATTTTCCAATTTCCAAAACTACATCTTTCCTCTGTAGTCTTTCCCATGAGAATGAGAACATATCCACAAAGAGGATTTTGGCAAAAACTTTCAAATAAGAGTCTGTTGAGAGGATCCAACTCACTTTGCAAGTACTTTACAAAATAGTTCTCAATCTCATCTAAATACATTCTATGTTGATCCTTAGAATAAATGCCATAAAATTTCAGAGCGTGAGACAACATTATTAGAAGGAAATTATGATATGTCTGCTATTTCCTTAACAAATACACAATTCAAGAGTACACTCAGTTTAAAAGGGATAAGGGAAACAAAGTAGGCACTGGTATCTTTTTGCTCTTTGTTAAAGCTTGTTTGAAACCTGTAGTGAAAAATGCTGTATCCATTGAGAATGTGACTCCGTTTTGTAGAAATCAAAGAAAAGTGTTGTTGGAAAATAGCAGGATGAGTAGTACATATATCCCCTGCACAAATACCAGAGGCAAACTAGAGATTTTATGATCAATTAGCACAAACTTGCAGAGAGCAAGATTCTGTCATATGGTAGGGGATTTCATCTATCTATCCATCTATCTATATATCTGATACCTGTTACGCCTTGCTCTGAACCAGATACTGAATCAATGATTGAGTCATTCCATGAGAGAAAAAGCAACATTAGTAGTAAACATCATGAAGCAAACAACTGAAGTTGACAGTGAAAAAAAAAATTTTCCTGGCTTGAAAAAGAAGATTTGTACAGAATGCAACATATCTTGATCCAAGATATAAAAGTACATTTTTTTCTTCTTCTCGCATCATTGATCAAGTGAAATCATCAGTTGCCAGACTATGTGAAGAGCTGCCTCAGCTGAGCACCAAGACAAATGAAGACAACAAACCAAGTAGAAAAAGAGGAGGTTACAAAACAAACAATTAACACAACCACCATCTATGGGACATTGGATGAAGCAATGACCTCTATTCTTGCTTCCAGTGGTGATGATGAAGCAGAGGAGACACATGCAGCAAGAAAGAGTGCGATGGGAGATAAAGGTATCACAGGAAAAGAAAGTCAAAGGAACAAGAAGACAGTTTGTGATGGTGGAAAGAAAAGATGAGAATCTACCCTGATTTGGCAAGTCATTTGCTGATATTTTAGCTATCCCCAAAGCAGTGTCCCTAGTGAGTATCTATTCAGTGGTGCTGGCTTGAACTATGATGCAAAAAATAAGCAATTTTCAGCAGAAAAGGCAGAGAAACTTTTGTTTTTGAAGAAAAACTTGCCAAACTTGAACTTTAAATACTGAATGACTAAGTGATGAAAGAATAGCTGTTTATAGATTAAGATTTTAGTTAATCACTTTCAAAAGGGTGGAGGTAGGGGAGGGTTGTTGGTGAGATGCATAAAAAGTTGGGTCCCTGTCCTACATCCTGGTAACACAAAATTTGTGTGGTTGAAACTTGTCATAACAATAAAACACTACAATCACACAGTACTTTCAAATGAAAATAGCTGCAACTTGGATATTATTGATGTTCTATATTGAATGAATAATTCTTAATCTATTAGAATATATAACAAAATATCCTGAAAACATCCACATCCATGAGGATGTCATAGTCTGACATTTGCATCCGCATCTGCTGTTTTTAGAAACTGACATCCGCATCTGCAAAATAGGTAAGCATGATATCTGCATATACATCCGCATCTGCGAATCTCTGAATTCAGATATCCAATACATCTCTAGTGTCACCTACTCAAATATATAGAGAAAGAGTGAAGAAATGATGACAAAGAGGATATATGTGTTAGAAGTTAAGGGAACAAGGAGAACAGGGACACCAAACTGGAGATGGAAAGATGGAGTAAAAAACATTTTGAGTGATCATGGCCTGAACATGCAGATGGGTGAAAAGCGTAAATGGGATAGAGTGTATTATATCACTGTGGTATACAGGGACTGACCTGCTGTCAATGGAATGAACCAGAGAATATGAAGCATCCAGGATAAACCATGGAAAAGTCTGTGGGGCCCAGTTGTGGATAAAGACATGTGGTTTTGGTGCAATGACATAAAATCTAGAGAACAGATGTGAGCAGATGTGACCTATCTTTGTCTCTTCCTGGTGTTACCTCAAAAACACAAGAAACGGCAATCAAGTATGAAAAAAATATATATTTCTTTCATAATTAATTGCCATTTCCCATGTCAGCAAGGTAAGGCCAGGAACAAAGAAAGACCACATCCACTCATATCCATTCACTAGCTGTCATGTGTAATGCACCAAAACCACAGCTCCCAATCCATAAATCAAAGAGTAAATCTAAACTCTGGACAACACCGTCACTAAACTAATCATTGAAAAGCAAAAAAAGAATTAGCACCCATTTCTCAACACAATGAAGCACAGAAGGGAAGCTCACTCCCTTCCTTTTCTCTTGATTTATTGATAAACAGCAGTACCAACTTGTGGCTATGGGCAACATGATGAAATTTCTGAAACTCAGAGGTTTAAGGACTCTGGCCATCCCTTTTTCTACACAGCAATGAGGAAGATGACTAAAAGGAATGAACTAAATTCTAGTTACCATGTCTTGCCATTTTGTGATCATGACCAAAATATGCCAGCAATGAAATGTGAATGATGCAAGATTTGGATTTGTATACAAAATCTGAAGTGTCTATCACTGACAAGGACAGTATAGCCCCAAAATCTGCAAAGTGGAATGGGCAAGAAGTCTTAAAAAGTACATAAATTGATGAAAATTACAAAACCAAACTATTGATACAACTCAACCCATGTAAGGTTTATGGCCCTAATGAAGTCTCCCCATTTGAGCATATGGAATAGGTTGAGACACTTGCTAAGCTGTTTAAAATAATGTTCAACATGTCACAAGTGGAAGGTACAGAAGAAACAAATGTCATGCCCATAATATAAAAAAAGAGGTGACCAGCAAATCATGCTCAACTACAGACCAGTCTCCTTAAAGAGTGTGGTCTGCAAACCAAAGGAAAAAGATAATCATTAAGCAAATGAATTACTGCTTACTGAGGAAAAAACATACAAACTGGAGACAACACTGATGTTGGGAATGGTCGAGCATTACAAATCACCTATGCATTTATGACAGGGTGGGCTCCACCTTAGATCATTATGGAAAAGGAGACAGCTAGAAAGCTTTTGAAATTATGCCACAATGGAGGCTGATAAGCTAGGACTACAGGCAGAAATAAAAGGTAGACTCCTTCACTGGAAAGATTATCATTAATCAGAGAGAGCAGGTCAGAGGAGCATTTTCGAAAGGGGTTGATGTTCACCAGCGGTGTGCATTAGGGCTCAGTCTTGGGTCCATCGCTATTCTTGGTATATGTGAAGGACTAACCTGCCAAGGTCATGAGATGAAAAACATAATGATGAATGCAGTTGCTGAATGGGGTACATGGAAAAACTCTAACACTGGTCTAATAAATGGCTAGATAAATTTAATCTGAAAATAAAGAATGCAAAATTATGAAGATTGGACACAACAAAAGACCTTGCTGTGGTTATCACCTATCTGAAAATGAGCTACTGGAATCTATGTGTGAAAGGAACTATGGGTTCACATTATGCCAAGTCTGTCACCAGAGCTTTACATCATAACTGTGATAAAGGCATAACTGTGATAAACATGCATTCAAGTATAAGGACAAGGAAATACATTTAAGTATCAGGATAAGGAAATGTCTTAGAAACTATCCTCAAGATGTATATGACCAAAATTGGATTATGCCTCATCACACCTGAAGAAGTATGAAGATTAATTAAGAGGATCCACAAAAGGCAATTAAGATGATACCTGAGTAATGATAGTTAAGCTACAAATAAGAGACTGAGATTACCACAGAAAAGAGAAGAGAAAGGGATGACCTAAATATGACTTATAAGTTTCTAAATCTGTAGGACGACAAATAGTTCTTCATAAAAATGCAATACTGAACTAACCTGAGGCCATGACAAGATGCAAGGCAAAAAGCTTACTAGAAAAAGCATAAAAAGGTGCTGTTTTAGTGTAAGAGTGGATGATGGGTGGAAATGATTAAACAAGAAGACTGTGAATACTGAAATGTCTAAAAGGCTACTTAATACTAAAGTAGGTTCAAGGTATAGAACCCATGAGTGTAGAACTCTGTCACCACAGAGTACTGAACAAGTATGTAATTACATATACATATCTGAGGGCTTACAATGATTCACAAATGAACATATATGATGGAAACCAATGGCATTCTGTTTTTTGATAACTTATGGATCAATTTGGAGAAACTTACGGATAAGGTACTTGTGTTCCACTGGTAATTCTGTTTTCTTCTTGCCCAGAAGGTACTCTTCTGATGGCTTTCATCTCCGTCCACTCCTTTTTATGTCTCCTGGAATTTTTTTCAACCTCTCCAATTCTTATTGGCTGTATCCTACGTCTTTTCTTTAAGGGGCTTTGATGAGATTCTCTCCTTTTCACCTGCTCACTGGAGTCTCCCGAAGACTCTTCATCCCTTATTCTCTTCTTGTGTGAAAAATGAACATCAGAATCATTTGATCCATAAACTGGATTTTCAAGACAATTACTTAAGCTAACAAAATTTTCTTGCTCATCTAAATTTTCTGGAAAACCTGCAAATCCTTCATTATCAACCAAGTGAATTTTACCATCCATCTTTGAAATATTTTGCTGAATAATGTTTTCAGTCTTTTCTTTCCCTCTTTGACTCTTCAATTTATCTATATCAGACTTTTTTCTAGTCATAAATGGCCTTACGCTATGTTTCTTTCTGCTTTTACCTTTAATCTTATTTTCTAATTCAGAATTTTTAAAAGCCCTCCTTTTCCTTTGTGTAGAAACTACTACCCTTTTAGCTTTGTGTTCCTTGAATTCTAGATTCAAATCTAGTAAATCAATTAAATCCGACATCGTTAAATGTACTGTGTCATCGCAATCATCACTGTCATCATTTTCATTCTCAGATGGTACCTCTATTCTTAAAACATCACTGTCTTCCTCTACCAACTTGGTTTCAAAATCATTCACTCTAAGTTCTGTTAATGGGTCATTTGCAACAGACTTTTTCAAAAGTTCATTTCTCTGCTGGGTATCCAATTTCAGTGTTTCAAAACTATCTTTTTCTGTTTGACTTTGACTAGTCTCTTCCAAACATTCTAACACCTCAGTGTCTGAATGACTGGGATATTCATAATTTTCATTCTTTTTTAATTCTCTACTTTTATTACTTGAAAGTGTGGTGCATAAGCCCTCTTGTGTGACTAGTTCCTCTCTTACATCACCAAAATTTTCCAGTTCTCTCTGTAAAGAGTTTGGTGCAACATCTTTTTCTACCAACTTGCAAACGTTCTGCGATTCTTTATCCATGCTTGCTATACTTCCTTCTCTGTCTCCCTGTTTTCTACCTAAGATTTCATCAGTATTATCACTGAATTTAAGGTTGCTTGGTCCTTTTAAGCCATCAGGTATTTGATTATCTACACTCATTTCAAAATCCAATGAATTCAAGGGTGAATCATAATCAGTTTCCAAATGATTCTTTTTACAAAGCTTCTTCTCAGTGAGAAGGGTTTTCCCTGCTTTATGAGAACTATCTGCTTTCTTGAAATCTCCATTCATATTTTCCCTATCTTGCAAATTTCCTCTGCATGACCTTGGAGACTCTTCATTTTCAGCACAGGATACTGTTGTTTTGTATAAAACAATATCATTATCCATGCTCTTTCTGTTTTGAGACTGAATGCTAACTTCATCTCTTTCTGGTGAAGCTCTAGTAGGAATCTGTGCTGTTATAGGGAGATTCTTAGAGATATAAGAATGGCAGATCTGATCCATTCTCTCTTTCGCTGCTGGAAGTGTCTCACATAACACTGTACACTGCTGCTCTGGATATTCTAACATTTCAACTGCATTCTTAATTGACTCAGAAGAATCAGGACTATTGCCTTCTTTGGATAAAGTTATCAGTAAATTTTTATGTGGCATTACAGGAAACATGTCACTGGTTGCAACTTTCTGACTATCCTGATCTACAACTTCCATCCGTTTTTCAATATCTAAGAGATGTGTATGATCCAACAAAGATGAAATGGAGGCTGCAGGAATAGATGCTACACTATCACTGTCCTGTGCACACAATGTTACTGTTTCATTATGACTGTTAAAATCATCATTACCGTCTATAAACTTTTTATCCAATCTAATTTTCAGCTGATCATGTTGGGAGCTTAACTGACCAGATTTCAGTGTAATAGGTGTACACGAGGAATTTTTTTTTCTAGTTACAAGGGTGCTGTTTTCTACGACAGGTGACTGAATATCCGTAGCTGCAGCTTGTGCAATGTCAGAGATGGGTTCTGCAAAGAAAACAAATTAAATAATATAAAACATTCTCATTGAAAAATACATCAAAACTTTACTAACATTTGGGAAATAAACATTACATCAGGAAAAAAAAGAAAAACTGAAGAGAAACACTTGGCCCCTAAACATGAACTAGATGCAGAAATATCTGTCATAGTTAATCTGCCTCATCTAAGCTTAGACCTAAATTATCTCTGCCAGACTGCCTGAACAATAAGCAAACCTCAAATGATTGGCTTCTGAAATCAGCCAATAATGATTTGATGAATTTAAGCTTTCCAAATAATTTTCAACAGTTAAAATAATATAGAACCAAGAGGAAAGTAAAAATCAGCATCCTAAGAGGCTTTACCTCATAAGTGGAACCAAGGTCTGTTTCATATTTAAGACAAACATCTATAATTCACCACATACCCAATCACTTATGGGAAAATTGTGGTAGAAACTTTAGTTTTTGCAGCTAAAAGTGTCATAATACAAATGAGATCTCTATAAATGAAACTCATAGACCTATTTTTCAATCTTTCTATGTCTCTGATGTCTCATTCAAAATCCTGTGTATTCTATTTTCACTCATTGCTAACACTATCACATCATATGCAAACAACATTAACCAAATCTTTCAATCCAACTCAAAGTTTGCTCACCTCTTCCTACTCTTTCTTTTACCTTTCTCAAAGCTCCATCCATTTACATACATTGAAAAGCGATATTAACATTACACACCCACTTCCCGCTTCCATGCCTAACTCAAAAATTTCATTGAACCTATCCTCTAATTTCACTCACAAAATACTACTTTTCAAAAAATAATACAATTGGGAATCCAAAAATAGACCAAGCTAAGTGAAAGACATAATGATGACATTAGTATACTCATTATCTCTGCTGTTATTCCCAGTATTTACTTATTTTACAAAAAGAATTAATGATGATGGAATACCGAACATCAGTGATGAGAACCAAATAACAGCCAAGGCCACATGGAAGCCATGCTATGATGAAAGTATAACCTAACTAACCCATATTCCACACCATCGAAAACACACTCCTAATGCTCTGGATCTGTGTTTCACATTCATCCTTTTAAGTTGTTGCTACTCAATCTTTCCTCAGCTTTTTCTTCTTTTCAGCTGTTGCTACTCAATCTTTCCGCAGCTTTTTCTTTTCAGTTGTTGCTACTCAATCTTTTCCCAACTGGTTCATCTGGCCACACTCTTGGAGTACTTATATTTACCAAAATACTTCTTCCAGCAGCTCCTCTTATCATAAACACTGGTACTCTATTACAAACTTGCAAAAATTGTACAAACTTGCTAAAAAAAAAAAGATTATTGCCTATCCTATGGTGATGCTTCCATCTCTGTTGAATGTGCTGCAAAGGTCATTGTTGTGAAAATGAGTACATGTATCAACTTGTCCTAAGTACAACCTCTTCCAATGCAAGATCTTATTACTTCTGCTCTGAGGTCATTCAGAAACTGGATTTAGCATGCATATTGGACCTACAATATTTCTTTCTTCTAAATCATGTTCAACCTTGATCTCTGCCTAAAACTGCTGCAAACACAATATGTTATCCCTGAGGTGAAGCTTTTCTTTACTTGAGGTAAATGTGAAAACCTGTCCCCTTCATAAAGTGAAGTCTTTCTGGTCTTTAGTTAAATGCATCTCGAACAGCTTCTATTGCTTTTCCATTATGATAATGTGACTATTTCTCCCAATGAAAACATAAAACTTTTTGGTCCTTTCTGCTCCCCTAACTCCACCCTGCAAGACTCAATTTTCCCTTATTCCCTAATGCTCCTCTTACTAATCCTTTGCCCCTCCTCTAATCTCTTTTCATACAATTCATAAAGCACTTTCTCCAGACATTGGTAAGATACACATTTACCAGATGCCATCCATCTTTGTTTTTTGCTTCTGCCCTTGTGCGCACTCATCTCTTCTGTTTCTGTTTAAAAACAGATATGGGATTCCATTACTCAACATAAACATACTTGTTAACACTGTAACATCTAACCCATCTTGGAAACCCCACACTACACAATTAACTAAGTCTGTCTCTAAGAAACTGGGAATCCTTTTCCTCAGAACAGATGCTTTGTTTATACAAAGGAAAGATTCATCCATTTATGGAGTACTGCTCTCACAATTGGGAGGTTCTAGCTCTGCAAACTTACGAGAAAGAGTCCAGCCCAAAGCTATAAGAAAGTAAAGATCTTGCAAAACCCTACAGAGTGAGAAAAAAGTGTACTAAACTGTTATAGATATGGAAGGAGAATGAGTGGGAGCTGTGACAGAATTTATGTATTTGGAAACTATACTGGGTAAGTTTGGTGATATAGAAGGAGAGATAAGGGAAAGAAAAGTAAGGATACAAGAGTCACTGGGTCCCTTTGTTGAATAATGAAAGGCAGAGGTGTAATTATATTTTTCAGGACATTCCAGATAGATTCAGTACCGAGCAGCTGATATAAAACTTTCTAGAAGTTTGCAGTAATACAAATAGTAGTCAGAGAGGGAGGACGATGTTGTAGATCCAGATTACAATATCAGAATTGCAGCTGAGGAAAGAAACCCATACTACCCTAATCAAAAAAACCTCAATGACTTGATCAGGGAGCTTGGTTTCACAAAGTCCAATGCCAAACTTTTGATGTCAAGGCTCACGCAGTGGAACTTGTTGGATGAGTGTGCAAATCACAGATCAGAGGAAGCGTCACCTAGGTTTTCCCAGCTTCTTCACCTGTCGCCTGTAGCCCGAATGAGTGGTACCTCTTTACCGACAACTCATCCAGGAG
Organism: Panulirus ornatus; assembly: GCF_036320965.1. Taxonomy (NCBI): domain Eukaryota; kingdom Metazoa; phylum Arthropoda; class Malacostraca; order Decapoda; family Palinuridae; genus Panulirus; species Panulirus ornatus. Next base: position 6,951,594 of record NC_092275.1, on the reverse strand, counting down.
GGATCAAGTATCTGTCTATTCTCCTGACTCACTTGGTGCATCTCAAAGAATACAACAATGTCAAGGCCTTGCTAGATGCCTTGAAGTATGATGAGTACAGCTGAGAGGTCATCGGAGACTTAAAAATGATGACATTCCTGATGGGTCTCCAAGGCGGTTTTACCAAGTTTCACCTCTATCTCTGCTTCTGGGGCAGCAGGGACACTACGCACACTACCACAGGCAGGACTGGCCATAGCAGACCAAATTCTCTGAGGGGATGATCAACATCAAGTAGAAGCCACTGGTGGGCCCCCAGAAGGTGTTGGTGCCACCACCCCACATAAAATTAGGCCTTATGAAACAATTTGTGACTGCACTAGATAAGGAGTCCGCAGCCTTCAAGACTTCGGTTAGGGGCAAGCTAGTGTCTTTGTCATACCACAGACAATGAAGATCCTGGAGTGCAAAGAATTCCCCAAGAAGCTCACTAGGAAGGAGAAAGCAGCTTGGTACAGCTTTGCTGCAGGGGTTCAGGGCTTCCTGGGTAATCACTAGGCCAAAAATATGTAAAGCAGGTTGAGACTACGGTGAAGAACCGCGGCAAAATGGGCTGTAGGGTGTCCCTGACATTCATCTTGATAAATTCAAGGAGAACACAGGAGTGTATTTGGAGGAGCAAGGCGAGCGCTTCCACCAGGATATACTGGACTTTGGACGCCACTACCAAGGAACATATAATGAGAACATGATGGGAGATTATAATTAGGGTCTGATTGTAATCATTACGATTTACAGTACAAGAGTAAATCTCAAAAAATTACTCATTTCTACATCTTTTGTGATCACTTTTGCTTAACAAAAGTGTAAATACATGTTAATTCTGATTCATATGTTGTTGCTTTTCTGACTTTATGTGAATAAAAATGTGCAAATTTGCCCACTGTCCAGTTGAAAATAGGTAAGTTTCAAAATATCACTGTCCTGGTCACAAAAGCAAAGTTTGAAAGAAATATTAGCATTTTTCTCTACTTTTTATGCATAAGCAATTAGGAAGTAACACTTACCACCTAGGAAAAAAAACTGTTTTACAGTGTAATCAATCCATTCAGACAGTTTACTACTATTACTACTCCAAGATAGAACAAAGAAAACTAATCACAGGAACCACAAACAGAAAATAAGACATTAGGGTTACCGTAAAACACTCACCTGAAGTGTATGATCCACTATTCCCAGTCCTATGAAGTTGAGTACGATTAGGTGTGACATTATGAATCTCCCCAAGACTTTCAGTTTCAAAGTGGTGATGAACTTCTTTGGAAACAATATTCATAAAGCTAATGGTGCGAGCACATCCAGAAGAATGAGTTGATAACTTCATACCTTTTATGGTCTTGGGGTGAGGGTTAAATTGTTCAGGTATGGTTTGATGTAACAATTTTCTAGGACTGTCATCTTCTGTATCAGTAATGTTAACATCAGAGAGAGAAGAACGTAAAGCCAAGCTGGTCGACCATTGAGTTCTGAGATCTTCAAACGATGTTACATAATTCTCCGATTTAGTTTGTTCTGGCAATCTTAATCTAGAGCCCCACACGGAAAATGGAGTCACTGGTTGTTTTAACCAGTGACATAAGTCATTACTCATAGATTCTTTGTGAGCGAATTTCTTAAAATGTTCACTTCCTTTCCTAACTCCTTCAGACACGTCAGTAAGAATTTCGGGAGGTTTATGAATTTCTGCAACAACATCCACCACCTTCAACTCATTTCCAGTCGACAGTTGCATCAATGTGTCTGAAGAACAATAATTAGGATTTACTTGTTTACTGTTTTCAATTTTTGAATTCTTTAAGGCTTTGGATCTTCTTTTGCTCTTGTGTTTAACAACTACTTTAGACTCTGAAGTTTCTTTCTCCATTCTATTCCTAAGCACATCCTCAGGGAGCTCTCTAGAGTGAGTGTTATCAGCTCTGTCAAGGGCCTCTATTGTCACCTCATTAATATCTACATTTATAGACTGTTTACATTTACTTCTAGCTGACCTTTGCTGTGTAATGGGTGTTTGATCACCCCTTCTAACACTGTTTGACCTCTTTCTGGCTGGCTTTGGCTTTGATACCAATGCTGATACTTTGGAGGTTTGTACTTTACCGCCAGACAGTTTTTGACCTCTTTTAGATCTGTGGCTTCTTTTACTGTTCCCAGTTTTTTCCACAAGTCCTTGTTTTAAGCTGGTATCTAAGCAAGCGCTACTTTGACTTATCTCCATTAACCTAACTGTCTCGTTTTTAACATTTCCTTTAGCCTCACAATCAGATTCATCAGTAAAGCTTAAATCTGAGCCAAAAATATCACTGACATATTGTTTTGCTTTGGAAGCAATGGGAGCAATATTTCTGCTGCCTTTCTTAGTGGGAGATTTTCTCAAAGTCTTAGTGACAGTTTTCCTTAATTTCCATTTTGAGAAAAACTGCTTAACTTTCTGTACTTTGCTTCTTGATGTACCTAATGCAACATTACTCTGTGAGGATAAGGTGGAAGGCGATGACACAATATGTCCAGCAACAACTGATTGTGAATCTGTAACTTGGTAAGCAATCTTTCTCTGTGAATCACTTTGAAAAATTTCCTTTCTGGCAAATGGACAACTACCATCACCTATGCTTAATGTTTGTGTCTGTGACTCATTAGCATTCTGGATAACATTATGTCCACTATTTGGTTCTTCACTTCCTTTTACAAATTTTGTAACCCCCTCAACATCAGATTTATTCCTTCTCCTACAATATTGGTGTCTGACCACTGTTTTACCATTATCAAAATCAATATCACTCACATGTAACAAAGACCTCTGTGTGATCCCCTTTTTCTCAGTAACTGCCTTCCTACATTTTCGAATAACCTCATCTCCTAAGTCAGTAGGGGATGGTCTCTCTGCCACAGCTGCATCAGGAGTAGCATCAATATCCTCTGCAATAAACAACCCTTTTCGTTTATTTACCTTGGTCTTTGACAGAGATATATTGCTTTGTGGTTTGTAATTTTGATTCATGCTTAAGTCTGAAGATAGAGTCTGAGAACTATGGTCAACTTCATCTTCTGAACACGTTGACTCAGCAAGATTCTGATACTTCTTTGAAGGTACTCTTCTCTGTTTTCCCTGCTTACCCTTTGATGGATTTTTAAGCTTCGTGTCAATACTGTCAGAAACCTTGTCTAAAGTAGAATGACCATTAAAGCTTCTCTTAGAATTCTGAACCTGAATATCAAAAACTGAGCTATTAGTACCTCCTGAAAATAATTTATCCATCTCCTGCTCAATCACCTCACCCATCACTTTCCTTGACATTCTGGAGGGGCTTGCATTACTTTTACTACATTTGGGGCTGTTTTTAACTTGATGGGTGGTGGAACTAAGCTCCTCTATAAGAGTTGTTTCCCATACATTTTCCAACTGAGGTGGGGAACATCCTTCCGAGTCTGTTATGGAGTGCTCTGATGGCATGTAGTATGAAGTACTAACCGAACTATTTGAATAAGGTCCTTGAGGATAATCTTTTATGAATGGAGATCTACCGGCAGGTGTCTTTGGAAGAGCAGGAGGAACTGGAGTGTTAAGGTCACTGTCCTGAGGAAAAAGAGGCCTACTTTCACTTGGAAAAATAGGAGTTGTTGGTTCCAAGCACACAGGAGTCATGGGCAACAGCGAATTAGAGTAAGAGCTTAACAGCTCACCATCTTTACATGGGGTCTTCAATACTTTCAGTCTTTTTCTATCATAGTGACTCAACATGTCTGATGAACCCATGACATCTGTCTGCACAGTCGTTGGTGTTGTATGACTTGTCAATGCCAGTGGAAAATCTTGAGTTTTCTCAATTTCCGTTTCAGCAACCAAATTACTGCTCAATTCACGCACCTCACTGTGTTTAAGATCCTCGTCACTACTTGCTTCTTTTGGCATTACAAAAAATTCTACGCTGCCAGTATCTGTGGCCTGATCTCCAACATCTAAACTTGAACTGTCATCCTCAAAATATAATACTAAGCTTTCTTCATCTTCAGTATCTAACTGGCCAGCATGCTGCTGCTGCCGATCACTTAAATGCCCCGCACTGCTAAAAAAACTGACAGTATCACTTCTTACCAAGCTTTCTTCTGAGGTGCTGCCTGTGCTTACCTTTCTTTTTCCTAAACAGGACAAAGATGATGGACTCTTTTCAGAAGCTAGCTTTTTATTTCCAGTATTTTCCTCAATAATTTTCAATTTCTTCTCAGTGTCAATATTCCTAAAGACCTCTTCATTTTCTTCAGGAATCTTTCCCAGGATTTTCTTCTTTGGTGAAAGAATACTCTGAAGACTGGATGGATTTGACAATGGTAACTTGACTGTTTTCTCTGAAGAACTCTTACTTGCTGTTGGTGAAAACTTCAAACTGGCCATAACCTTCCGTGGAGATCTACCAGGTGATTTGTGCTTCTGTGGTGTACTGAAATCTAAAGCTCTGATGTGGCTGCTCTTGCAACTTGGAGCACTATGGCTTCCTCTACTTGGCAGACATCCAACAGGAGGACTATCTGATAAAATACTTCGTGAAACAGATTTCATAGATGGAGAAACACTCTGTGAAAGATGAAGAAGGGCTTTCAGTTGAGGAGATCTGCTGGTGTTGAATTTTGCATTCAATGGCTCAGCAGCATCAGTATTTTTAACTAATTCCACATGCATATCTTGTTCTGTGTTTTTCTTTTGATCCTCAATACTAAACCTTGCATCAACAGAACTCTTTTCAGCGGTCTCTACATTAAGAGACAGAACATTTTCTGAACTGGTCCTCAACATTGCTTGCTTAATGGTTGCCTCCTGAGCTTGATTCAACACCACATTAGTCTGCATTTCTTTGGGCAACATTTCACTGCAATAATCATTAAATGATGGAAGTTCTCCCACTGACTTCTCTTCAACTGACCATTCAACAACTTTGTGTGGTGATGTATGTCTAGGTGATTTACTAAAGCCTAATAAATTGGCATCTTTGTTTGGGGACAATGAATTTAGAGCAAAAGAAAGAGCAGTTGAAATAATATTTTTGCTCAAGAGTGATTCTTTAATTTCTTTTTGTGTTTCTTTTGTTTGCTTCCTAGTCCTCCTTTCACCATGCATCTGTGCCTTTCTTACATAATCAGCCTTTGCCAGTGTTGAAGTTTTTCTCTGTGCTTTTGGGGATTTTTTCTTATCTTTTTCCACTAATGGCTTGCTTTTCTTGTTTAATTTTGTCCTCCTTTTAACAGAAGTACCAAAGCCTTTGGAGTTTGGCATGGAAAAGCTCACATTGTGGGATAATGTGGAAGTGTAGGGAGATTGAAGATCATATTCAGCTCCTCCAGAAAAAACTGAAACAGGACAATGAAACAGTATCAAGGATTCATACAATCTCAAATCACTTCTCTAAAATCACTTTTCTCTTAATTCCCAAATTCTCCTACATATACACTTTACTATGTCATATGCTATTTCCTGCTTTAAGGAAAAGAGACAAATGCATATTTTTGCCAAATGATACTGCCATATTCTACTTCTACAACTATATACAAGCTAGTTGTTGATATCTGTCAATGGACTGAACCAGGGGATGTGAAGTGTATGTGGTAAACCATGGAAAGGTCTGTGGGGCCTGACTGTGGATAGGGATTAGATGTGAGTGGAAGCAGCCTTTCTTTGCTGCAGGAATCAGCAATCAAGTATGAATTTTTCTTCATACTTGATCACTGTTTCCAACATTAGCGAGGTAGTGCCACAAAAAGATGAAGAAATTAATGAAATATGAAAAAATATAACAGAAGAAACCCCTCAAAATCAAACCTTTACTACTGAGCATTCAAAAGATGCAGTTAGAGGTTCCCATGAAATGTATACTGTTCATAAAATGCAAAGACTTCAAATAAAGGTGTCTCAGTGGCATTTAACAGACACATTTGTCTGATTTCCATGATGGGTGTTGCAAGTGATACAGTTTTCAGATCGACTCACATTAAGCAATTAATGTGTGGACAACACAAAAAAAAATGTGGAGTAAAACTAGGTATAACCATGAAAATTTCTTGAATTCTGTTTGACAAAAACACACCACTGCAGTCCAATCATGGGAGACTGCTCTTTCTTTGTATATCACAATTAACTCTAAAAGGAAATCAAGGTGGAGCATATGTAAAACAGCCAGAAATGGGTAATCCTAATAATCTCAGATAGAATCAGAAAGGTAAAATTATGCATTAACACTTCCGTTAGCAGGAAATAGACCATAGTTAAACAATTTTGTGCTATACATATCTTCACATCATATGCTTTTGCACATGAAGTTTTTTTGTCAAGGGTAATCTGTGAAAAAAACAATAAATGCAAAAACATATGAAACATGACATTCATGTCTTACCAGTGGTCTGTGCATGAGGAAGAATGGAAGGTCTACCCTTGGGGGCAATAAGAACAGGGGCATCTTTCACTGCTGTGAAGAAACAAATTCAAATATCAACAAATATTCTACTACATATCATGAAACAAGTGAATTGTGACTGAAAAACAGCAACAAGTGTTTTGGTTTGATGAAGAGCTGTTGAGCAGACCATGTGGTGTAGTACAACAGTAATTCAACAAGTATTTGGTACTTTGTCATATGATGTCTATTTCACACCAACAGCACTAAAACCCAAATTCTCCTTATACACTAATGACCTAATAAGGCAAAGAAACACACTATTAGTAGAGACCATACTGCAGATTCAAGCTCTAAACAATGCAATCACTAACTTAATCATGTAACACAAACAGCAAAGTGGCAAACCTTCCTTGGCACTATAGACCACAAAACCAACAACAACAACTAACTCTGGAGACCAAAAATCCACACTTCCTATAACACACTAGTCCTCCCCTACATAGGTTGCACTTCTAATCCATTATGTAGGTTTTGATAGTTGAAAAATCTTTTCTCTTGAAGTCAGAGTTCCACAAGTATGAAATACATTTCTTGGAAAAACATCAGTCCACCCTCATATCTGTCATTACAGCAGTAGCCTTCATACACCCTTTGCAAACAATTCAATGTCATTTGCAGCAATTGCTTACCCAGTTTGGACCAACAACACAGCCAATCAGCAATGCCATCAGGCTGATGTTACTAACCCACCTCTAACCAACCATTCAAAGCTCATACATTTTGTAGATCATGAACACTAACTCTAAGAGGTCATACATGGTATGAGTAAAGGTCTTTCAAAAGAATAGGAGGGGAAAGGCCAGCCAAGGTGACAATATTGGAAAAACTTGCTTGTGGGTCACCATCTCATAAAAGGAAAGGTTTTAGTGTTTAAAAACCTAAATTTCTATCTGATGCAGTTGGCCCTGCAAACACAAAAGGCATACCCGCATCAGGGAGGAAAGGGATTTAAAAAAAATTCAAAAAATAAACGGAAACAAGTCTCCTAAAGGGAAATTCCAAGAACCACCAAAATATATTCAAATATCACAATAGTGGGGCACTTCATGGTTTACATAAAGGACCTATTAAACTTCTCTGTACCATTCTAAAAAAAAGAAAAAAAAAATGACAATGCCTAAATTCTTCACAAAAAATTGGAGTTTGTTTAGTAACCAAAAATAGATTGTAGAGACAAGATCTAGTGTCTTTACAGTTTGAAATTCACCAATTCTCCCAAAGATACAAGATACAGGACACTAGATACAGGATACAAGACAAGAATTCATATAAGTCATAAGGAGATTAAGTTCATAAGGTTACTTAAAGTAAGACTGAAAGCTCCCACATGAGCTACATGGTAAAAAGGGAGCTTCTTTCCTAGAGAAGGGACTGAAGAAGTAAATCTCAAATTAGGATAAACCCCATACTCAGAAATGAGGGCTCTTCACAAGCATTACTGACAGGCAATAGCATTCCTAACTTTCTGTGATGACAAGTGCTGGAGAACTCAAAGAAACCACAAGTCACTTTCAATGATTACATTCTTCATGAAAAATGAAGTTATTATCTTATTTATTATACTTTGTTGCTGTCTCCCATGTTAGCAAGGTAGCGCAAGGAAACAGACAAAAGAATGGCCCAACCAACCAACATGTATATACATACATGTCCACACACGCACATACACATACCTATACATTTCAAAGTATACATATATATACATACACAGACATACATATATACACATGTACATAATTCATACTAGCTGTCTTTATTCATTCCTGTCGCCACCCCACCACACATGGAATGACAACCCCCTCCCCCCCATGTGGATGAGTTAGTGCTAGAAAAAGACAACAAAGGCCACATTCGTTCACACTCAGTCTCTAGCTGTCATGTTTAATGCACCAAAACCACAGCTCCCTTTCCACATCCAGGCCCCACAAAACTTTCCACGGTTTACCCCAGACGCTTCACATGCCCTGGTTCAATCCATTGACAGCAGGATATTCAACCCTGGACTAAAAGAAAGCATTATGTAAGAGGTCAAATATTAATTTCCCCCAAACCTGTGCCTATGCAGTGTTCCAGAAAAAAACTACACATGTAAAATTCAGAGTCTAGGACTCACGTGAATTTCCTACACTCTCATACAGTCTAGAAAATACTAAAAAAAACATGACAGTACCCAAAGCAAACTGATGGTGCCACTGGTAAGATGGTGCTGTCCAGTCCAGGGGTACTAACACTACTAAAGCCTGGAGAAAAAATGAAGATAAACCTTCCCAAGATGAAAAACTTGGAAAAAATAATTTGGTTCCAGTAATTCCTACCCAAGGACTGGGTATCTGGTTAACTGCCCTAACCTCTAAACTAAGGGTTATATATAAATCAGATTACCACATAGTTTGGTAGCATAATTCAACTGAGATGCAACCTCAAAGGAGAGAATGAAAAAATTGAGTCTTTCCTTACTGACAACTATTTGATAGTGTCTGATCTGTCTCACTCACTGGCCTATACAAACATAATTCCAAGAGAAGAATCTGGTTTAAAAAAAGAAAAGGCCTCTCGACACAATCAGGCAATGACCCTTATCATCAGCTCAAAAAGAGGATAGGCCTGCAAGCAACTTTTGCATCAATATGATGCAGACTATAAAACCATCAATGCCAGGGTCATCAAGCCCACTTACCTCCAAGGTACAACCACTAGGTGAGCATACCACAAATAGAACATTATGCTTGGCCCCAAAAGAACATCAGCTGGTAATACTGGAAAAACATCATGAACAATCTTACATCTTTCTATCTATATCACTCACACCCATTCCCACTAGATACTCCTATCAAGGGGTGGCCATGGCAAAAGAGTCTCCACTTATCCCTGTCCTTACATGCCTCCCTCGCATACACCATTCCACACATTCTTCCTCTGTTTCTCTCCCTCCAGTATTTCTCCACACTATTTGTCCATGTCACAGGTGGTCTTCCACTCACTCCAACCCCTTAATTATACAATCAACTCCCAGTCTTGCATTCTTTCCACATGCCCAAACCATCTCAAAGTATTACATTTCACCCATTCTACCACTCCACAATTCATTCCCTTAGCATTCTTTGTCATACCACATCTCTCTACAACCTTCATTTCTTTCTTCATTCCATCTAGTCATACCATGATTTCTCAAACACCTCATTTCCACAACATGGATTCTTGACCTCTGTACCTCATCCCACGTCCATATTTCAGCTGCATAGGCCATTGTTGGGAGGACTATGCTGTCCCTTAATAGTCTTTTCACTTCCATACTTACACCTCTACCCTTCATTATTCTATAAAAGGACAGAATGACTCTTCTACCCTGTACTGCTCTCTCCCTTATCTCTTCTTACATATCATCACACTTACCCAAGACAGTCCCCAGATACTTATATTCCCACACTTCTTCCAGGCTTTTCCTCCCCATATCCACAGCACAATTTATTACACTTTCTTTAGTCACTCTATATGGTTGTAGAAAATATATACTTTCACTCCACTTCCTTTCAAACATCATTACTTTACTTTTATCAGCATTTACCTTCAATCTCCTGTGCTTACACACATCATAAAACACACTTACAACCTGCTGCAACTCCTCTTCACTCTCTGCACATAACAAAGTATCATCCACAAATAGGTTTGCCACTAGCCACCATATCTCACCACCACACTCCATCTCTGCACCCCTTTTCCCCTAGTTTTGCTTTCATCTCTGTTATCACTCTGTCCATACATATACTAAAAAGCCACAGTGGCATCACACAGACCTACCTCACACATACATGTATCCTAAAACTTTCACTCAGCTCTCCACCCACTCTTACACACGCAACTGCTCCTCTGTAGAAGGCTTTTACGCCATCTAACAGTTGTCCCCCTACACCATACTTCCTTAACACATCCCACAAAGTATTCCACTCGACTTTGTCATATGCTTTCTCCAAATCCATAAAAGCTGCATACAACTTCTTACCGTTTGCTAAATACTTTTCCACAGTCATCTTTAATACAAAAATCTGCATCGCATCACACATCCCCTAACTTTCCTAAAACCCTCTTGCCCTTTACTTATTCTGTATTCAGTCACTTCCATCACTCTGTCAATTAATATTCTTATATACACTTTTCTGGTACGCTTAATAGACTTATTTCACCATAATTGCAACATACATCCTTTGCACCTTTTCTTTTGAATAAATGAACAATAATAGCTTTCACCCAAACCTCAGGCACAACCTTCTGTTTCCATGCTTAATTACATATAAGATGCATCCACTCTATCACACTTTCTCCTCCATACTTCAGCATTTCAGCCATAATCCCATCCACTCCAGGTGCCTTTCCTACCTTCAGCCTCATTACTGCCTTTCTTACCTCCCTTACTGATATAGGCCCCTCCACTTGTGACCTCTTCTTTCTCTCCTCCATACCCATGAATGTAAAAACTGCTGTCTCCCTTTCTCCCACATTCATCAGTTCTTTAAAATACTCATTCCATCTTCCTTTCACTTCCTCCTTTTGATTCAGCAAATCCCCCTTCCTTATTTCTGACATCTATAGTTCCACTCTTACATCCACCTCTTTCTGTTTTTATCTCCTTCCAGTAAAGTTTCTTTTTCTTTTTTTTATATTCATCATACTTAATCATCGTTTCCTGTGTCAACAAGGTAGCGCCAGGAAACAGAAGAATTGCCCATCCACTCATATACACATACATATATAATCCCAAAACTTTTCCCTTAAATTTCTAAAATCTTCATCTACGCTTTCTTTGCTTTCCTCTATCAGCTTCTTAACATTCCACTTACATATTCTGTATTCTTCCTTCCTCCTCCTTTTTGCTGAACTTCCACTGGTATGTTCCTATTGAGCAATCTGCCATATGCTTTTTTTCTTATCTTCCACAGCTTTCTAATGTTTTCTGTCCACCATGCATTGCCCTTTTCATTCTTGTATCTCCCTAACTAGTATCCAACTACTGATTCTACAGCCTTCACCAGTATTTCTCTAAACATCTTCAGCACCTCATTCACACACGGCATTCCTACATTCATAGCACTTCCATCTAAGCTTTCTGTTACCTTCCCTTCATACTCCTCCCTGTATTTTTCATGATTCATCTTGCTTGCCAACACTTTTACCTTTCCATTCTTTCTTACACCATATCTTCACTTCTTGATCCTCATCCCCACAAGAACTGCAAAATGGTCAGTCTCTAAAGAATCCTCTCATGACTCTAGCATCCAGCACAACCTTTCTCAATCTTTCATCCACTGCCACACAGTCAATCAAAGCCTTTTGCTTTTCTCTTCCATCATTCCTCATCCATGTATACCTGTGGTTCATCTTGTGCTGAAAAAAGGTGTTCGCAAGGAATGAACCCCTCTCAGCACAAATATCCACAAGATAGCTTCCATTCTCATTCACTCTAGGAACTCTCCATTTACCCACTATCTCACAAATTCCATCACATCTCACTTTCACATTCATATCACCCAATATGAGTCCTTCTCCATTTTGACAGAATGAGCCATGAGTCGTGTAGCAGAGCAATCCTACTCACTGCACCATGTTCTGTTTCGATGCACAGACTCAGGAAAACATGGCTTCCAGATACAACATATTGGTACAAAATATATACAAATTGCAGCAAATGAAGCTAATACAGTGACCTCAGTCCCCCTTTCCCACAATGATTCACTCTAGTCCACATGGTTACATCCACCTCTACATCCACTCTAGGTATCTAAAGCACATCACATCTTCTAGGTCCTCCCACCTAATCTCACCCTCAAATAATCCTGCCTCACCACAATTGCTGTTACTTAATTCACTTCTGTTCAGATCTACAGGTGTTTGCCTCTCACAGACTTTGGATGTCTTCTTCCCATACAGCCAAGGCAAAGTCCAGGCTGCTGAGTTGGGACACTGGTTGCTTAGACTGCTGAAATCCATGGCCCAGAGGCCAAAGTAACCACCATAGCCCAGCTGGTCTGGTACACCTTGTTAGTACTTATCCTGGGCCTTCTTTAATTTCTTCAACATGCACTATGCAGTGTTAATGATAACCACAGGCAGCATGTTGAACAGTCTTGGACCATGAAGGTTCAAGATATTTTTCATTTTTGTTCTCATCACATCTTTTGATGTTAATGGTAGTGTTTTACAGTCTTCCATGGTTGCCAAGCCAACAGGTAATTATTCTTTTTGTGTTAGCTTCGGACATGCCTTCTAAGATCTTCTAAATGTAAATGATGATGTGCCTCTCCCATGTGCATCCCAAAGTGTGCGTACAGCCTCAGTGATTTCAGTTGATCCCAATACTGCAGTTTATCCCCTTAACCACTTTAATGCAGGTCATGAAGGATCTCTGAATGCTTAACAGCACTGCAATTTTGACTGCTTTGTAAGCTATTTGTCAGTACACAGCAATATTCTGTTCACGATAGAGTATCACTGCCTTGTAAAGAATCACCACTGATTTTTCCCGTCCTAAAGGTCAGTACAAATCATCCTAACCTCTTTTTGGAAAGGGCAACTGTTGCCTTATCTTCTTCAATGAAGGTGAAATCATCTGACACTGCATCTACAAAGTCTTTCCCACTGTTTATTCACAATATGATGGTGTCTGCATCTGTACTGTTCTTGATTTCTTAACCCATTGACTGATGCAGCCCCATATATTATGTATACCCTAGCAGCAGGATGTTCAAAATAAAAAACTCTTTTATTCTTTCCATGCCATATGAAAGATTTATCTTTTTTAACACACATAATATATACAAAAAATATGGTAGATCTGTAATCACATGTGTTAAAAGGCTCACAGATGAATATACTTTCATGTAAGTCAAGGCCACTGCCAAATCCGACTCTGCCAGCCATACAATGCATCCCTCACCACATCGTGCAAAATATGTATGCACATATTTTACTATACCAATGTTAAAGTTTCCTTATAATTTCCTTTCATACATATATGTAATTCCTCTACATAATAATGCTATCTATCCTGTTGCAAATTACAGGTGTTTTCATATTCACCATTTTTTTTTTTTTTTTTTTTTTTTGCTTTGTCGCTGTCTCCCGCGTTTGCGAGGTAGCGCAAGGAAACAGACGAAAGAAATGGCCCAACCCACCCCCATACACATGTATATACATACACATCCACACACGCAAATATACATACCTACACAGCTTTCCATGGTTTTAACCCAGACGCTTCACATGCCCTGATTCAATCCACTGACAGCACGTCAACCCAGGTATACCACATCGATCCAATTCACTCTATTCCTTGCCCTCCTTTCAACCTCCTGCATGTTCAGGCCCCGATCACACAAAATCTTTTTCACTCCATCTTTCCACCTCCAATTTGGTCTCCCACTTCTCCTCGTTCCCTCCACCTCCAACACATATATCCTCTTGGTCAATCTTTCCTCACTCATTCTCTCCATGTGCCCAAACCATTTCAAAACACCCTCTTCTGCTCTCTCAACCACGCTCTTTTTATTTCCACACATCTCTCTTACCCTTACGTTACTTACTCGATCAAACCACCTCACACCACACATTGTCCTCAAACATCTCATTTCCAGCAATTCCACCCTCCTGCACACAACCATATATATGCGCATATTTACATATCTACACTCTCTTCTATTTTCAGTAACTACTGTTCGTCTGGTATGTACAACTAAAACATGGATGTATGCACACAGGTACATCAAACTCAGTGCACATCCAGTTTGTTTTCTGCACTCTTCTCTGCCTTTTAGCGGTGTTAGCACAAACAAGACACCTGCACTGGATATTCTTGTGGATGTTGGCTGTATTTTCTTCACAAATTCATAATGGTAATTTGTTTTAGTCACTATCATGCCCACCATATCACCATCAAAATACTCAAAGAATTTGTCCAGTTCCTCGGAATTCTCATCAACAGAAATGGCACCTGTTATACCTGATTTACTTGCATCAAAAACAAATGAAATTGACATCTATATGTATCCATAAGGTAGACATGTGATGCAACACTGCTGCTTCCCTCAGCCACCACCTACTCTCTTCACACTGGGACTGGGATCATCTCCACCTTCACTGCTGGCAACATCATGCTCTTTTTCCTCCTGTCTTCATTATTCTACATCATTATGAACACTATATCCACTTGATTCACAGTTACTCTCTTCTAAACTGTTCAGGTGAAGCATATCTCACAAGTCCATGTAATAACTTGAATTCTTTTTGTGTGGCTTGTGTGATACTCTCCCCACCTCTCAAGTGCTCTCTCTATTTCAGCTCAAATGCCTTATTTTGACCTCCTCCTGATTTCTTCTGTACTCTTTCCTATCATTCACAATCCTTCCCTGCAGACAGCTTGTATACACCACCCCCTATTCTCTACCACTAGTGATTTAACTTCCTTATCATAACACTCTCTACTCTTACTCAAATATTCACATCCCACCATTCACTACCCTTTCTCAAATATCCAAATCCCACCTTCTGAATGCCATGTATTTTACCCTCACATTTAACCCTTCAGTGAGGCTACTTTAACGATTCATTGTGCACAGTTGAGGCAAAGTCTCAAATAATGTAAAAGCAAATAATCATAATTTTGTTCTCAAGATCAAATTGCGCATACTTTTCTGAATAAAATGAGACAACTTAACCTGCTGAGACAATCTTTACCAGGGATGTGCTCTCTTTAACTTATGCTACCCCACTGCCAGGTGTATGATGTATTCCAGGAGTATTTTCTAGCATATCATGTGAGGTGTGGTATTTCAATAAATGTTCTAGTCACAATCAATATGATTACTAATGGTTTTCATTATCAATCACAATCATCTAAGAGTGACACAAATCCATAAACTACTACTAGTATATAACATGAAGACGCAGATCTCATGTAGGTTTCCTGTCATCTCTATCTATTCATCTATCAATCTATCTATATCTCTGATGCCTGTTTCAACTGGAACTCCCTCAAAGGGGTGGCCATGGCAACAGAGTCTCTATAGCTAAAGAACTTCAGTGCTGCTTCTTAGACTTTAGTGCCTCATCCTTAACAGGCCAGAGGCAGAGGGCAACTCTAGTGCAGTGTTTGCAGAGGTTCCTACCTAATGCTTCTAATGATTACTGTACTCCTATCTAAGGCTCCTACCTACTACTTCTATCTAATGTTTCTACCTAATGCTCCTGCCCAAATGTCCCTACCTACTACTTCTATCTACTACTCCTACCATTTTGCCAAAATGCAGGGCTAGCATATTGAGCAGGAAAACCTCGAGTTATGAAAAATGAACAATGTGAATTTCAATTTGTCAAGTGCTACAGATGACAAGAGATATTGTATGTTTGTAGACAGAAAGCGAGTAGTCCACATGTTAATGAGGTAGAAAGTAAAGACAACTACTTGGGTCAGAGGAGTGCAACCTGACGACCACTAAAGTGCTAGCTTACTATGCAGATGTCACTAACCCTGCCACATTCATCTATTCTTTTTGGCATTTATGGTTTACTGTACTCTCTGTTTAGATCAAGTTATATGCAACTATAGTGTTCTCTGCTCATATTCTCTTCATTTCAAACATAATTTTTTTTTTCCATCAATTCTATACTTTACAAGTGTTCTCTCACTGTTTATTATCAATCATACCATAAGCATGTTCCTCCACACTCAGTGTTATATTTTATTCTTCTAACAAACAGATATCTCAACAGAGATATAGACAGATTCGTTGATAGAAGGCTGTGCAGTTTGCATATGAAAGCTTGCTGGGAAAATACAATGAAGATTGGTTGTTTATGGGAAGGAGAGGGCTTTAAAGTGTGATTACAGACTACATTAACCTATCTTTTTTTTTTTTCATACTATTCGCCATTTCCCGCGATAGCGAGGTAGCGTTAAGAACAGAGGACTGGGCCTTTGAGGGAATATCCTCACCTGGCCCTCTTCTCTGTTCCTTCTTTTGGAAAATTAAAAAAAGGCTTTATACTCTACAATCTATATATCTCGCTATCATCACTACAAAGTGACAGTAATAATGAATCATATATACCAAATTTGCTTTTGAGACATACATAAAGGCTTGCCCTGGGTTATACTTCGATGTATTTCAGCAAATGCAACACTGTTTTTCTATGTTCATCATCTGTTCCTTATTTGCACCTTTCCTTATTTGTAAGACCAGTGAGAGTTATATACTTACCATTTCCATTAATAGTTTTAAGCATTTAAGATGTCCTTCATTATGTTCAGTTATACACTTTATGAATCAATAAAACTTTTCCATCTTAAAGTATATTCATTTAAATGAGAATAAATAACTTCCTGTTATAAACATGTGTGTGTGTGCCTCATGTTCATATGTGTGTCCCCTTGTGTGTTTATGGCATAAGTGATGCTTTATGTTGTAGGGTGGCGGAGAGGGGGGGGCCAGGGCCTTCATCATCTCGACTTAGGTTTCACTCTCCTGGCCGGGTCATCAATCCAGTTGCCCAAGACACCAGACAGCCAAGTGAACAAATGTGGCCTTTTTTATCTGTTTTCCTGGCACTATCTTGTGAAGCGGGGGGATTGTGATGCTGTTTCATGTATATATACGTGAATATGAGGGGATGGGAAATTCTTCATTTGTTTCCTGGCACTACCTCGCTGATGCGTGAAACAGTAATTATGTATATTAAGTAAAAATAAAAATTATTTTTTTTATCATACTTTGTCGCTGTTTCCCGCATTAGCGAGGTAGCACAAGGAAACAGACGAAAGAATGGCCCAAGCCGCCCACATACACATGTATATACATAAACACCCACACACGCACATATACATACATATACATACACAGACATATACATATATATACTCATGTGCATATACATACATGCTGCCTTCATCCATTCCCGCCACATATGAAATGGCACCCCCCTCCCCCTGCGTGCGTGCGAGGTAGCACTGGGATAAGACAACAAAGGCCACATTCATTCACACTCAGTCTGTCACGTGTAATGCACCGAAACCACAGCTCCCTTTCCACATCCAGGCCCCACAAAACTTTCTATGGTTTACCCCAAACACTTCACATGCCCTGGTTCAATCCACTGACAGCACATCGACCCCGATATACCACATCATTCCAATTCACTCTATTCCTTGCATGCCTTTCACCCTCCTGTATGTTCAGGCCCTGATCACTCAAAATCTTTTTCACTCCATCCTTACACCTCCAATTTGGTCTCCCACTTCTCCTCATTCTCTCCATCTCTGACATAACAAAAATACATAAGTAAAAATAAATATTATCATATCTACATACACTTACCAGTATATGGAAAACTTTAAGCCTGTAATGTTTGGAATCTTTGTGTGGGATGCCACTATAACTATTAGAGGCTGTACTATTTCTCATAAAAGGCTGACTGCTCCCAGTGCAAGATGCTCTCATATGAAGTCAACTGCCCCAAAGGGTTAAGCAAAGTTTCCCTAAAAGTTTCTCACTCTTCCTCACCCTAAGTTTCATTTACTCTTTATCTTACACCACACTTCACTCGATCTTTCTTGGAATCCCTGCATAAAGACTCCTTCTTCAAGTTCAATCACTTTCACCACTTCTTTTACACATGCTACTTCCTCTTTCCCTAACGCTACCACTAACTTTTACACTCACCTCCACTTGGGAATGATCATATATTTTACCTGCCACCCCTTTCAACACATTCACATCTAACAACTCCTTGGCACATACTCTAACAGCACCCATCAACCCCAAAACGACTCACTCAAGCATACTTAATGTATATTACAGCCTACAA
Organism: Panulirus ornatus; assembly: GCF_036320965.1. Lineage (NCBI taxonomy): Eukaryota > Metazoa > Arthropoda > Malacostraca > Decapoda > Palinuridae > Panulirus > Panulirus ornatus. Next base: position 6,933,262 of record NC_092275.1, on the reverse strand, counting down.
GTCAACTTAGTACAATGGTCAACCTTAACTTTTCAGGCTGAAAATTATGATTCTGGCATACACCTGCTTTATACTTTATAAATAGACCCTCTAATAGTGAACAAGCCAGAATTAAGGCAATATCACTTTCATCAGATTTTACCAAAATTACTGGTATGTAAACATAAAAGAACTCTTTACTTCAGCTATTATATATTACAGAATCTCATATATCTTAGAAAATGTAGATGTTTAACAGTTTAACATATGCTACAGGTATTTATTTATATTTATTTGCTTCATTGCTGTCTCCCGCATTAGCGAGGTAGCACAAGGAAACAGACGAAAGAGTGGCCCAACCCACCCACACACACATATATATACATACATGTCCACACACACAAATATACATACCTATACATCTCAACGTATACATATATATAAACACACAGACATATACATAAATACACATGTACATAATTCATACTGTCTGCCTTTATTCATTCCCATCGCCACCCCGCCACACATGAAATAAAAACCCCTCCCCCCCTCATGTGTGTGAGGTAGCACTAGGAAAAAGACAACAAAGGCCCCATTCGTTCACACTCAGTCTCTAGCTGTCATGCAATAATGCACCTAAACCACAGCTCCCTTCCCACATCCAGGCCCCGAAGAATTTTCCATGGTTTACCCCAGACGCTTCACATGCCCTGGTTCAATCCATTGACAGCACGTCGACCCCAGTATACCACATCATTCCAAGTCACTCTATTCCTTGCAAGCCTTCCACCCTCCTGCATGTTCAGGCCCCAATCACTCAAAATCCTTTTCACTCCATCTTTCCACCTCCAATTTGGTCTCCCACTTCTCCTCGTTTCCTCCACCTCCGACACATATCTCTTCTTGGTCAATCTTTCCTCACTCATTCTCTCCATGTGACTAAACCATTTCAAAACACCCTCTTCTGCTCCCTCAACCACACTCTTTTTATTACCACACATCTCTCTTACCCTATTATCACTTACTCGATCAAACCACCTCACACCACATATTGTCCTCAAACATCTCATTTCCAGCATATCCACCCTCCTCAGCACAACTCTATCTACAGCCCATGCCTCGCAACCATGTAACATTGGTGGAACTACTATTCCTTCAAACATACCCATTTTTGCTTTCCGAGATAATGTTCTCGACTTCCACGCATTCTTCAACACTCCAAGAACTTTCGCCCCCCTCCCCCACCCTATGATTCACTTCTGCTTCTATGGTTCCATCCGCTGCCAAATCAACTCCTAGATATCTAAGACACTTAACTTCCACCAGTTTTTCTCCATTCAAACTTACCTCCCAATTGACTTGTCCCTCAACCCTACTGTACCTAATAACTTTGCTCTTATTCACATTTACTCTCAGCTTTCTTCTTTCACACACTTTACCAAACTTTATCAAACTACAGGTAAGTATCATAATAGTAGCATATAACAGTAATGTATCTCTAAGTGTGAAAAATCTAATTCATAACCAAGTAACAAGCACTTTAGACCTAATTTTCAAGTCTGATTAAGGTAGCGCAACCTTGTTTTTCCTTTACCATTCCATACCTGTCAAACAAGTTAATCCTTTATTTTGAAAACAAAAAAATATGCTTCAAAAGTCAACTTACAGATCAAAATCACAGTATGAATCTATCTTTTAATCATGTATTCCTGATCAAAAATCCTCTTCATTTACAAAAGGGACTTCATGACTAGAATCAAGATTTGAACCTTCGCATCAAACTGCCAAAAAATCATTCAGTTAACCCCCAAACTGCACTCGCTCTCATTTTCATTCTTCTCACTGCCAAGCACATAGGCACTAGCAATAACCTACCTCCCACTGTACTTTTTCATACCAACTCATATCAATCATAAAGTCACCTACACTCTTTCACGTTGTTCCACAGCTCTGTCAGAAGCTCTACAGCTTCTTTCATGCATATCCCCTCACCAGGCCACACTTTATCTCCTGAGCATTCCTAAGCCACTGTAACCCTTTCCTCTTCCTCTCTGTTACATTTACAGCCACATTTAGACCTGGATTTTAATCACCAAACACAGCAACTATCTCACCCTTTGTTTTCATATTTGAACTATGTTTCCTGTTTTAGCAAGGTAACTCCAGAAACAGATGAAGAAAGAACACAATCGCTCACATCCATTCTCTAGCTGTCATGTGCAATGCACCAAAACCACAACCAGACCCAACAGATCTTTCTTTAAATCATATTCATTCCCAGCATGCACATTCAGTCAAATCAGCCTAAGCCCTAAAGAAAAAAAATCTTGTGATTCTGAAATCTTTTTTTTCACAGCTCTGGTACTGTGAAATGTTTCTAATACATCTGATCATTTACATAAAGTATCTTTAAACTTTCTAGGAATGCACATAACCATCAACTACATTCATTATGCTTTCTAAGTCAACTATTTAAAAGCATATAATGTATTTGAGATGTAAATATTGTGAATGTCCACTTTATGAAACATATCAGGAAATCATGGTAACATACTACTGAAAATTAATATGTAGTAACTCTTAAAAGAGTACAATCTATTGTATATGGAAGGCATCATACATACCATTTGGGGATTTCCCCCCCTTACTATGTTTTCTTGCTTGGTGGATTGATGGCTTTGAGTCTGGTTTAATTACTATGCTTTCGTTTTTGTTGCAGTTAGCACTTATTCCTCCATGGCCAATCCCAAGTGACTGAGGTATGATTTGTAAAGATGGTAATTGGAATTCTGGCAGTTGAAGGATCATCATGGATGACTGATGATCTGCAAATCAGGGCAACAAATAACTAGAACTCAACTATCAACTTGTACTTTGTACTAGTTACCTGAAGAAACCCTTTCCACATGAGATGCTATTCATCATGGAATGCACAGATGTTTATTACATCTAAGAATTCTGATGTCCCAACCCAGAGGAGTATACTGCACAGGTAATTATCCTTAAAAAAAAAATCAAGCTTCTTATCATGTATGCCAAGATGACATAACATGATACCCTTCAACCTCCTACCTCCCAAACTAGCAAATACTGCTCCCAACCCTATTCTACTTACTGCAAGTCTGCCACTCTATAATACATGTGACAGGACTTGTGGGGTAGAAAGGATGATCACCACAGAAAAATATTCATCCCATGTTAAATGATGTTTTCCCTGTTCTGATTAGAAACCACATGTGAGATATAAGACAGGGTCAGCAAGGTATGCCTGGTAAGTATTAAGTCAGTCACAGAAACAGGTGATACCCAAGCAACAGAACTGACTCATGTGCTATAAAACTCATATTTCATATGATGTAATTATGTGAAACTGTTCACTACTGTGCTTGAGTAATCATGTTAACAAAAATATGTCCAAAGACAAACACATTAGATGAGTATATAACATTCCATGTACATTAACATGAGGTGGGACATAACTGCTTAATCTTAAAATGGGTTTGAAATCCCAATTAAGCAGAAAACCATACACATGATTACTCCAAAAAAGTTTGGAGACTACATTTTCATCTGGATATATGGCCATAAGAAGCATTGGGACAGATGCTGTAACAAACCTTCAACTTAAATGCTTCTAGTTTTGGAAGTGTATATGAGAGTTGGGAGGGCGATCATTTGGTGTTTTTCTCAACCTTTCCTCACTCGTTCTCTCCATATGTCCAAACCATATCAACACACCTTCTGCTCTTTTTATTTCCTCACATCTCTCTTACCCTCTCATTACTTGATAAAACCACCTCACACCACATATTGTCCTCAGAAATAATGTTCTCTCCTTCCACGCATTCTTCATCACTACCAGAACCTTCGCCCCCTTCCCCCACCCAATGACTCACTTCCAAACTCTATCACCAACTTCTGCAGTTTCTCACTCAAATCAGCCACCACAGCTGTATCATTGGCAAACAACAACGGACTAACCTCCCAGGAACTCTCATCTCCAACAGACTACATACTCACCCTTCTGTCCAAAACTCTTGCATTTACCTCCCTAACCACTACAGCCGTATACAAATTAAACAACCACGGGGTCATCACACACCCCTGCCACAGACCGACATTTAACCTGGGAACCAATCACTCTTCTCTCTTCCTACTTGTACACATGCCTTACATCCTTGGTAAAAACTTTTCAATGCTTCTAGCAACTTACCTCCTGCACCATATACTCTTAAGACCTTCCACAAAGCATCTCTAGCAACCCAATCATATGCCTCCTCCAGATCCATAAATGCTACATACAAATCCATCTGTTTTTCCAAGTATTTCTTACATACATTCCTCAAAGCAAACACCTGATCCACACATCCTCTACCACTTCTGAAACCACAATGCTCCTCCCCAATCTGATGCTCTGTACATGCCTCCATCCTCTCAATCAATACCTTCCCATATAATTTTCCATGAATACTCAACAAACTTATGCCTCTGTGGTTGCAACACTCACCCTTATCCCCTTTGCCTTTGTACAATAGGATTATGCATGCATTCCACCAATCCTCAGGCACTTCACCATGATTCATACATACAATGAATATCCTTACCAACCAATCAACAACACAGTCACCCCCTTTCTTAAAAAATTCAACTGCAATAGCATCCAAACCTGCCGCCTTGCTGGATTTCATCTTCCGCAAAGCTTTCACTACCTCTTCTCTCTTAACCAAACCATTCTCCCTTACCCTCTCATTTCACACACCACCCCAATCAAAACACCCTATATCTGCCACTCTATCATCACACACATTCAACAAACCTTCAAAATACTCACTCCATCCCCTTCTCACTCCATCACTACCTGTTATTACCTCCCACTTGCTCGATTCACCGGTTTCCATTTGTTCTCCTGTCTTACACATTTTATTTACCTCCTTCCAAAACATCTTTCCATTCTCCCTAAAGTTTAATGATACTCTCTCACCCTAACTCTCATCTGCCCTCTTTTTTCAACCCTTGCACCTTCCTCTTGACCTCCTGCTGCGTTCTTTTATACATCTCCCAGTCATTTGCACTCCTTCCTTGTAAGTATCTCCAAACACCTCTCCTTTCTCTTTCACTAACAACTTTACTTCACCCCACCACTCACTACCCTTTCTAATCTGCCCATCCCCACCTTTCTCATACCAAATGCATCTTTTGCACATGCTATCACTTCGTCCCTAAACACATCCCATTCCTCACCCACTCCCATCATTTGCTTTCACCTTTTGTCATTCTACACTCAATCTCTCCTGATACTTCCTCACACATGTCTCCTTCCCAAGCTCACTTACTCTCACCATTCTTTTCTCTCCGACATTCTCTCCTCTTTTTTGAAACCTCCAAAAATCTTCACCTTCGCCCGCACAAGATGATGATCAGACAACCCTCCAGCTGCCCCTCTCAGCACACTAACATCCAAAAAGTTTCTCTTTTACATGCATATCAATTAACACGTAATCCAACTGTGCCCTTTGACCATCTCTCTTGCTCACATACGTATAATTAGACACATCTCTTCTTAAACCAGGTACTTTCAATCACCAGTCTTTTTCAGCACACAAAAGCTCTTCACCATCTCCATTCATAACACTGAATACCCCATGTACACCAATTATACCCTCAACTGCCACATTACTCACCTTCATACTTAAATCACCCATCACTAAAACCCAGTCGCATGCAACGAAGCTGCTGACACACTCACTCAGCTGCTCCCAAAACATTTGCCTTTCATGATCTTTCTTCTCACAACCAGATGCATAAGCACTAATAATCACCTATCTCTCTCTATCCACTTTCAGTTTTACCCCCATTAATCTGGAATTTATTTTCTTACACCCTATCACATACTCCCACAACTCCTACTTCAGGAGTAGTGCTACTCCTTCCTTAGTTCTCCTCTCATCAACCCGACTTTACTCCCAACACTTTCCCAAACCACTCTTCCCCTTTACCCTTGAGCTTCATTTCACTCAAGAGCCAAAACATCCAGGTTTCTTTCCTCAAACATACTACCTATCTCTCCTTTCTTTTCATCTTGGTTATGCCCACACACATTCAGTCACCCTAATTTGAGCCTCTGAGGAGGATGAGCACTCCCCGCTAGACTCCTTCCTCTATTTCCCCTTTTAGAAATTGAAATACAAGGAGGGGACGGTTTCCAGCCCCCCACTCCTGCCCCCTATAGTCACCTTCTACAACACAAGAATACGTGAGAAGTATTCTTTCTCCCCTATCCCTAGGGTTATGAAGAATCATAAAACATAAAACTTTGCCTGATGGATTATGATACAACAGCAGGATAGGGAAGAAATGAGGGTAGTGATGGAACAAAAGTGATGAAGTGAGAGTGATAGAGGAAGGGAAGTGATGGAGCGAGCATGGTGATAAAAAATGGCTAGGATGGAGAGAGGATGGTGACAGCATAACTGGCCAACAATTTCAGAACACATACTCAATGGAAACTAGAGTTACAGCACAAAAACCAAACAGTTACAGATGAAAGAAAAGCTGATGGAGCATGGGTGGCAATGAAATGAGGGTGGTGACGGAGAGTGAGTGCTGATGAAGCAAAGGAGGTAACAGTGTTATTGCCATATGAAAAAAAAGATTTTCTGAACTCTGAATTACCCATGAGTCAGTTTTATCCAAAATACATCTTATCAGCTGGACATATCAAAATTATAAAAAACATGCTACCCAAAACATACATATTGTTAAACAGATATGATACAGCCTAAATGAGATCAGAACTTCTCTAAAATCATCTCAAAGTGTGTTTTATAAGTACATACCTTTAATTCCACCAGATAAGTTGATAACACTTCCTTGATTCAACCCATTGTTCACAAATGGAGGTAACAAAATTGTGGGATTTTCACCATATCCTGCTGCATCCTGGGGCTGCATTAACTGCGTTACTTGAGATATTTGTCCAAATTTACATACGCCACCAACAGCAGTAACAGGTAAAGGTCCTGTAGAAGCATCCAAAGTTACGTGTTTCCCTGATGCAGGAAAAGAGGCCAAAGATGTTGAGACTGAAGCAGGCACCACATTATGAATCCCAGAAATTGTGCTCTGTGACAAAGTTGTACAATTTTGTGATAGTATCGGATAAAGTATCCCCGTCTCCTGCTCAACAGAAAATGATCCTTCAAAATGGGGAACTGCATGAGGGATGACAGGAGTAAGTTCAGTTAAAGTACACTCCTCCTGTCCCTGAGTAGGATCAGCATTACAAAGCACCACTGAAGAGGCAATACCAGGGATTGTGGTACTCCTCACTGGAATGGTGCTTCCTGGCATTATGGTTAAAACATCTATACCATTCTCATAATTTTCAGTAGGTCCAGTCATTTGTACATCTTTATCATATTGTTTATTAGCCAAAGGTTCTGTCACTGACACAAATCTCTGGACTTCCTCTGATTCACTGTGTGAGTGTTTCGTTACCAGATTTTTAGAAAGATCAGTTTCCTTATTTGGACTAGTTAAACTTTTGGGACTAGACACTGCAGATGCAGCTGCTTCTTCAGTCTGAATATCATCACAAACTGTAGTTGCCTTATGACTAGTAAGCAGAGAAGAATGTTCCTCACCAGTAGTCTCAGAAAATGCTACAGCTTGAGGGCTACTAGCAACAGCACCACTAGCATATGACTCACTTTCTGAAACAGGAGTTTGAACTTCTCTTCCCCTTTCACTTTCACTAAACCTTTTGTCAAGTTCTAATGACTCTATCTTCTCTGAATCTCCACTGCTTTCACTTTCACTTACTTTATCAGGTCGAGAAGACTGAAAGTTGGCAAATTCTTGAAGTAACTGTTCACCTAAGCTTCTTTCATCCTCCTTTAAAACTTTCTTATCAGATCTAGAATTTTTTGTCTTTTTTCTTTTTGACTTTAAAGCTTTTGACACGGAATCACTAGGTGTTAAAACATTACTAAGATGGGAATCCGTTTCAGAAGCTGCAGAATCTTGAATACACTTTGTAACTGGAGAGCCACACAAGCTTTTGGATGGACAGATGTCAGAATTCTGCAAGCTGCAAATATCAAACATAGTATTTTTCCTCTAAAATAGTTATGTATAATTCACAACAACAGAATCTCATGAGAAAAGGCTCAAAATATAAAAATCTGAAAAAAATTATGAATGAACATGACAACATGTCCTTATGGCAACAATATACAAGCTTTAGCATTAATAACAACATAAAAGCAAAGTTATCAATTTACTGAGTAGTTCTCTAGCAAACACTCATCTGCCTATCTACTAAAGCCCCTGATTTACTTTTTTCTTTTCAAGAGGATCCCACTTACATATATACAGGGTTGAGCAGGTGTATAAAAACTTAAATCACTAATGAGTAAAACACTAAACTTCAACAGCAAAATGAACACCCACATATAAAACAAGCCATACATCCTTCCTCTGTTAACTGTAATGCAGCGAATCAAGACTCATACTCGTTCACCAAACATACCCATTCAATCTGCACACATAGTGATCTGTCACTAACACTTACATCTTTCATCCTTCTATTTTAACAAAAACCACCTATACGGAGCACTGTAAGCGAATGCCCAAAATCAAGGCCATTTGGTGTATATATGTAGCAAGGCAGCTGGAGCAGATGGTACTGTTAATACAGGAAACAGTCATAAAGTATAAAAAATATAGGATGGGTCATAGATAGGGTTGTATGGAGGAGGGTTGATTTGTTGGCAATCTTTGACAACAGTAAGTGGTGTGAGGTGATTTGATCGAGTAAGCAATGTAAGGGTAAGAGAGATGTGTGGAAATAAAAAGAGTATGGCTGAGAGAGCAGATGAAGGTATGCTGAAATGGTTTGGACACATGGAATGAGTAAGGACAGATAAACAAAGAGGATATATGTGTCAGAGGTGGAGGGAACAAGGAGAAGCAGGAAACCTAATTGGAGGTGGAAGGATGGAGTGAAAAAGATTTTGAACAATCAGGGCCTGAACATACAGGAGGGAGAGAGGTGTGCAAGGAATAGAGTAAGTTGGAACGATGCGGTATACTGGGATCAACGTGCTGTCAATGGACTGAACCAGGGCATGTGAAGCATCTGGGGTAAACCATAGAAAGGTCTGCGAGGCCTGGACGTGGATAGGGAGCGGTGGTTTCGGTGCGTTACACATAACAGCTAGAGACTGAGTGTCAATGAATGTGGGCTTTTTGTCTGCATTGCTGGCACTACCTCACTGAACCATGGGATAGTGATGCTGTTTTCCTGAGGGGCAGGGTAGCAACAGGAGTGGATGAAGTCAAGCATGAATATGTACATGCATATCTATGTAATGTCTGCATATGTGTATGTATATGTGGATACGTATAAGTATGTATTTGTGCGTATGTGGGCGTTAATGAATATATAAAAGTGAGACCTCAAATTACAGAGGTAAAATTTTGTTGAGTATTCCTGGGAAATCATATGGGAGGGTATTGATTGAGAAGGTGAAGGCATGTACAGAGCATCAGATTGGGGAAGAGCAGTGTGGTTTCAGAAGTGGTAGAGGATGTGTGGATCAGGTGTTTGCTTTGAAGAATGTGAGAAATACTTAGAAAAGCAAATGAATTTATATGTAGCATTTATGGATCTAGAGAATGCATATGATAAGAGTTGATAGAGATACTCTGTGGAAGGTGTTAAGAATATATGGTGTGGGAGGCAAGTTGTTAGAAGCAGTGAAAAGTTTTTATCGAGGATGTAAGGCATGTGTACATGTAGGAAGAGAGGAAAGTGATTGGTTCTCAGTGAATCTCGGTTTGCGGCAGGGGTGTGTGATGTCTCCATGGTTGTTTAATTTGTTTATGGATGGGGTTGTTAGGGAGGTGAATATAAGAGTTTTGGAAAGAGGGGCAAGTATGCATTCTGTCGTGGATGAGAGAGCTTGGGAAGTGAGTCAGCTGTTGTTTGCTGATGATACAGCGCTGGTGGCTGATTCATGTGAGAAACTGCAGAAGCTGGTGACTGAGTTTGGTAAAGTGTGTGAAAGAAGAAAGCTGAGAATAAATGTGAATAAGAGCAAGGTTATCAGGAACAGCAGGGTTGAGGGAGAAGTCAATTTGGAGGTAAGTTTGATTGGAGAAAAACTGGAGGAAGTGATGTGTTTTAGATATCTGGGAGTGGATTTGGCAGCAGATGGAACCATGGAAGCGGAAGTGAGTCATAGGGTGGGGGAGGGGGCGAAAGTTCTGGGAGCGTTGAAAAATGTGTTGAAGTTGAGAACATTATCTTGGAAAGCAAAAATGGGTATGTTTAAAGGAATAGCGGTTCCTACAATGTTATATGGTTGCAAGGTGTGGGCTATAGATAGAGTTGTGCGGAGGAGGGTGGATGTGCTGGAAATGAGATGTTTGAGGAAAATATGTTGTGTGAGGTGGTTTGATTATGTAATGAAAGGGTAAGAGAGATGTGTGAAGGTAAAAAGAGTGTGGTTGAGACAGCAGAAGAGGGTGTTTTAAAATGGCTTGGTCACATGGATAGAATGAGTGAGGAAAGATTGACAAAGAGGATATATGTGTCAGAGGGGGAGGGAAAGAGGATAAGTGGGAGACCAAACTGGAGGTGGAAAGATGGAGTGAAAAAGATTTTGAGTGATCGAGGCCTGAACATGCAGGAGGATGAAAGGCGTGCAAGGAATAGAGTGAACTGGAACAATGTGGTATACCAGGGTCGACGTGCTATCAATGAATTGAACCAGGGCATGTGAAGCGTCTGGGGTAAACCATGGAAAGTTTTGTGGGGCCTGGATGTGGAAAGGGAGCTGTGGTTTTGGTGCATTATACATGACAGCTAGAGACTGAGTGTGAACGAATGTGGCCTTTGTGTCTTTTCCTAGCGCTACCTCGCGCATTTGCGGGGGGAGGGTGTTTTTATTTCATGTGTGGCGGGATGGCGATGGGAATGAATAAAGGCAGCTAGTATGAATCATGTACATGTCTGTGTGTGTGTATATATATGTATCCGTTGAGATGCATAGGTATGTATATTTGCGTGTGTGGATGTGTATGTATACACATGTGTATGTGGGTAGGTTGGGCCATTCATTCGTCTGTTTCCTTGCGCTACCTCACTAACGCGGGAGACAGCAACAAAGCAAAATAAATAAATAAATAAATATATACATATACACATACACAGACATAAACATATATACACATGTACATAATTCATACTTGCTGCCTTTATTCATTCCTGTCGCCACCCCACCACACATGAAATGACAACCCCCTCCCCCCAAACATGCACGAGGTAGCGCTAGGAAAAGACAACAAAGGCCACATTTGCTCACACTCAGTCTCTAGCTGTCATGTATAATGCACCGAAACCACAGCTCCCTTTCCACATCCAGGCTCCACATAACTTTCCATAGTCTGGCCCAAATGCTTCACATGCCTTGGTTCAATCCACTGACAGCAAGTTGACCCCGGTATACCACATCGTTCCAATTCACTCTATTCCTTGCACGCCTTTCACCCTACCGCATGTTCAGGCCACAATTGCTCAAAATCTTTTTCGCTCCATCCTTCCACTTCCAATTTGGTCTCCCACTTCTTCCTCCCTCCACCTCTGACACATATATCCTCTCTATCAATCTTTTCTCACTAATTCCCTCCCTGTGTTCAAACCATTTCAGCACACCCTCTTCTGCTCTCTCAACCACACTCTTTTTATTACCACACATCCCTCTTACCCTTTCATTACTTACTCGATCAGGCCACCTCACACCACATACTGTCCTTAAACATTTCATTTCCAACACATCCACACTCCTTCGTACAACCCTATCTACAGCCCATGCCTTCCGACCACATAATATTGTTGGAACCACTATTCCTTCAAACATACCCATTTTTGCTCTCCAAGATAATGTTCTCACCTTCCACACATTCTTCAATGCTCCCAGAACCTTCGCCTCCTCTCCCACCCTGTGACTCACTTCCCCTTCCATGGTTCCATCTGCTGCTACGTCCACTCCCAGATATCTCTCAGTCCTACTGAACATAATACATAACAACATTGCTCTTGTTTTGGAAAGAGGGGCAAGTATGAAGTCTGTTGGGGATGAGAGAGCTTGGGAAGTGAATCAGTTGTTGTTCGCTGATGATACAGCACTGGTGGCTGATTCATGTGAGAAACTGCAGAAGCTGGTGACTGAGTTTGGTAAAGTGTGTGAAAGACGAAAGTTAAGAGTAAATGTGAATAAGAGCAAGGTTATTAGGTACAGTAGGGTTGAGGGTCAAGTCAATTGGGAGGTAAGTTTGAATGGAGAAAAACTGGAGGAAGTAAAGTGTTTTAGATATCTGGGAGTGGATCGGGCAGCGGATGGAACCATGGAAGCGGAAGTGAATCATAGGGTGGGGGAGGGGGCGAAAATCCTGGGAGCCTTGAAGAATGTGTGGAAGTCGAGAACATTATCTCCGAAAGCAAAAATGGCTATGTTTGAAGGAATAGTGGTTCCAACAATGTTGTATGGTTGCGAGGCGTGGGCTATGGATAGAGTTGTGCGCAGGAGGGTGGATGTGCTGGAAATGGGACGTTTGATGACAATATGTGGTGTGAGGTGGTTTGATCGAGTAAGTAATGTAAGGGTAAGAGAGATGTGTGGAAATAAAAAGAGCATGGTTGAGAGAGCAGAAGAGGGTGTTTTGAAATGGTTTGGGCACATGGAGAGAATGAGTGAGGAAAGATTGACAAAGAGGATATATGTGTCGGAGGTGGAGGGAACAAGGAGAAGTGGGAGACCAAATTGGAGGTGGAAAGATGGAGTGAAAAAGATTTTGAGTGATCGGGGCCTGAACATGCAGGAGGGTGAAAGGCGGGCAAGGAATAGAGTGAATTGGATCGATGTGGTATACCGGGGTCGACGTGCTGTCAATGGATTGAATCAAGGCAACTGAAGTGTCTGGGGTAAACCATGCAAAGTTCTGTGGGGCCTGGATGTGGAAAGGGAGCTGTGGTTTCGGGCATTATTGCATGACAGCTAGAGACTGAGTGTGAACGAATGAGGCCTTTGTTGTCCTTTCCTAGCGCTACCTCGCACACATGAGGGGAGAGGGGATGTTATTCCATGAGTGGCGAGGTGGCGATGGGAGTGAATAAAGGCAGACAGTGTGAATTGTGTGCATGTGTATATATGTATGTGTCTGTGTGTGTATATATATATATGTGTACATTGAGATGTATGGGTATGTATATTTGCGTGTGTGGTCGTGTATGTATATACATGTGTATGGGGGTGGGTTGGGCCATTTCTTTTGTCTGTTTCCTTGCGCTACCTCGAAAACGCGGGAGACAGCGACAAAGCAAATAAAAAAAAAATATTGCTCTTATTCACATTTACTCTCAACTTTCATGTTTCACACACTTTATCAAACTCAGTCACCCACCTCTGCAGTTTCTCACCCGAATCAGCTGCCAGGACTCAATCATCAGCGAATAACAACTGACTCACTTCCCAAGCCTTCTCATCCACAACAGACTGCATACTTGCCCCTCTCTCCAAAACTCTTGCATTCACCTCCCTAACAACCCCATCCATAAACAAATTAAACAACCATGGAGACATCATGCACCCCTACCGCAAACTAACATTCACTGGGAACCAATCACTCTCCTCTCTTCCTACTCCTACACATGCCTTACATCCTTGGTAAAAACTTTTCACTGCTTCTAGCAACTTACCTCCCACACCATATGCTCTTAAAACCTTCCACATATGATCTCTATCAACCCTATCATACGCCTTCTCCAGATCCATAAATGCTACATACAAATCCATCTGTTTTTCTACGTATTTCTCACATACATTCCTTAAAGCAAACATCTGATCCACACATCCTCTACCACTTCTGAAACCACACTCCTCTTCCCCAGTCTGATGCTCTGTACGTGCCTTTACCCTTTCAATCAATACCCTCCCATATAATTTCCCAGGAAAACTCAACAAACCTATGCCCCTGTAATTTGAACACTCATCTTTATCCCCTTTGACTTTGTATAACGGCACTATGCATGCATTCTGACAATCTTCAGGCACTTCACCATGATCCATACATACACTGAATATCCCTCCTTACCAACCAATCAACAACACAGTCACCCCTTTTTTAATAAATTCCACTGCAATATCATTCAAACACTCACTTGATGGATTTCATCTTCCATAATGCTTTCACTACCTCTTCTCTGTTTACCAAACCAATCTCCCTGACCCTCTCACTTCACACAACATCCCAACCTAAGCACCCTATATCTGCCACTCTCAAACACATTCAACAAACCTTCAGAATACTCACTCCATCTCCTTCTCACTTCATCACTACTTGTTATTACTTGCCCATCTGCCCCCTTCACCGATGCTCTCATTTGTTCTCATGTCTTATGCTCATTAGGTATCTCCTTACAAAAATCTTTTTATTCTTCCTAAAATTTAATGATACTCTCACCCAAACTCTCATTTGCCTCTTTTTCACCTCTTGCACCTTTCTCTTGATCTCCTTCTACTTTCTTTTATACATCTTCCAGTCATTTGCACTACTTCCCTGAAAAAATCATCCAAACACTCCACTCTTCTCTTTCACTAACAATCTTATTTCTTCATCCCACCACTCTCTACCCTTTCTAATTCGCCCACCTCCCACCTTTCTCATGCCACATGCATCTTTTGCACAAGCCATCACTGCTTCCCTAACCACGTCCCATTCCTCCCTCACTCCCCATACGTCACTTGCTCTCACCTTTTGCCATTCTACACTCAATCTCTCCTGGTACTTCCTCACACAAGTCTCCTTTCCAAGCTCACTTACTCTCACCACTTTCTTCTCCCCAACATTCTCTTTTCTTTTCTGAAAACCTCTGCAAATTCAATTTTTCAGTCTTGTCGCCTCTTCCTGCTTCAACGAGGCAGTGCCAGGAAAAAAAAAGAAAAGCTGCATAACAGGAGACAAGGAAAAGGGAAAAAGCAAACTGGAAATGGAAGAATAGTAAAAAACATTTTGAGTACCTGAGAAGTAAACATGCAGGAGGGCGAGAGGCATGCACAGGACAGAGTGAACTTCAGTAATGTAGTATATAGGGGACAATGAGCTGCCAAGTCCACTCACAGGTATCTTAAACACTTCACTTTCTCCGCATTTTCTCTATTCAAACTCATATTCCAAGAAACTTGTCTCTCTCTCTAGTGCTAATCTCAAGAACCTCATTTCCATCCACATTTAATCTTAATTTTCTCCTTTCACACACACTCCCAAACTCAGAAACCAATTTCTGCAATTTCTCATTTAAATCTGCCATCAGCATCATGTCATCAACAAAAATAACTAACACCTCCCAAACCAACCCACCCCTATCAAACTATAGACCTACCCTCCTCTCCAAAAATCTCACATTCATTTCCCTCACCACCCAATGCATAAGCAGCCTGAACAGCCATGGTGACATCACATATCCCTGGTAAAGACCTACCTCCACCTAGAACCACTGATCCTCCTCTACCTACCTGCACACACATCTTACTCTCTTGAAAGATTCCTGCCACTTCTAAAAGCTTTCCTCCCACACCGTATACTCATAACATCATTCAAAAAGCATCCCTTTCGACCCTATCATATGCTTTCTCCAGATCCATCAATGCCACCAGCAAATCGTTTTGTTTCTCTTAGTATTTCTCCCTCAAGTCTTCACACACCTGACCTACACATCTTCTACCACTTCTGAAACCAAACTTCCTCCCTAGTCTGATGCTCTGTGCAAGCCACCATACTCTCAATCACCACTTTCCCATACAATTTACCAAGTACATTCAAACTTTTTTCTTTTATACTCGATCGCCACTTCCCGCATCAGCGAGTTGGGCCAGGAAACAGATGAAGAACCACCCATCCACTCACATACACATATATATACATTAACAGGGGGTAGCAATGCTGTTTCCTGTAGGGCGGGGTAGCGCCAGGAATGGATGAAAGCAAGCATGAATATGTACGTGTGTATTTCTGTATATGTCCATGTATGTGTATGTTTATGTGTATAGGTTGATATGTATATGTGGATGTGGAAAGGGAGCTGTGGTTTCGGTGTATTACAAACTTATACCTATGTAATTCAATTTAAACATTCATCTATGTCCTCTTTGCCTTTATACAATGGCACTATACAGGCATTTCATCAATCCTCAAGCACCCTACCACAATCCATGCACATATCAGAAATCCTAACAAACTAATCTGTTTCCCATGTCCTGCCTTAGTAAGCTAGGATCAGGACCAGATGACAAAGACTTCATGAAAAAAAAATCCTTTTTTCAGCTCCTTATTCTGTTTATACTTCCGGATAATAAAAGCACAGGAGGAGAGTATTTTGAGACCGCCCACTCCCATCCCCTTTAGTAGTCTTCAAAATGCCGAGCGTACATGGGTCTTATTCTTTCTCCTCTATCCCTAAGGATTCTTCATTACAACCCTAAATTTCTTATTTTGCATGAACAGAACTAACAACATAGAGCATTCCATACCTGAAAGGAGACCGAGTTTCCTCTTTAGATGGAGTTTTTATATCTCCAACTGAAGTGGCATCATGGGCAACATCTTCAGAGGTGCTTGGAGTGATGCCTTTAGAAGAAGCTAACCGAGACATTTTTGTAGCACTCCTCGTTACTCGACTGCCCACAACTACTGGACCATTACTCTGCATCTTCTTTTGTTTTTTCTTAGGTGGTACTTTAGAAGTTAAATTAGAAATAGATGTAGATATATCACAAGAAGGTGAGTGCAGTGAAGCAGAAATTGATGGTTGCTGGATCAGTTGAATATGATCTGGGGATGTATGCTCTGGTGAGATTGAACCATGAAATGCATTGGGAGAGGCTGGATGAAGTGAGGCACTTGAAATTGTTTGAGAAGAAAGTGTACATGATGTTTCAGTGGTAGATGATGATGGAGGACGAAAGAGAGGTAGAAAAGGTGGAGGGAGTTGCTGAGGCACCATTGTTGATGTTGAAGTTGTTGTAGGTGGTGGCACAGGTGTAGATAAGGGCCTTGTTGGTGCCATGGGAGTTTCTTGCATACAGTTCTGGCCTGCCTGATACGATCCATTACTTTTTGATGGAGTTGATTGTGGTGTGCCTGAGTGTCAAGAAAGTAGAACAACATCTTTACTTCTTTTCACATGAAGCCTTTTCAACATTATCTTAAAAGAATAATTTCTTCAATGAATCCCAGAATCCATATACTTTCAATGATAAATAGCCCAGAATATATATGTGTTTAACAAAGTTAATCAAATAAGAGAAAATTACCATCTCATCATGATCTAACATTGCACACTGGAGAGCCTGTTCAACACGGAAGGTAAAGCAAGAAATTCAAGTGGGTTTAAATGAATGACATGCTGTGATACCTGCAATTTCACTGTCTAATTATGCAAGTTCAGATTGATAAAAAGCTAAGAATTGCACAGGATCTTAAAGAACAACAGTTAAAAGGGTTCTGCATATGTATGATGATTCATTATCCCAGCCAATGTAATATTCAAAAATTTTGTTCTAGGTACCACATGAATACAAAGAAAATTACATATACATATACAACTATAAATACCCAGTAGTCACACTTCTCAAATCAAGCATTCCTAAAACATGTGACCCTAAAACCAGGCACTTACAAGGAAACTGATGCTCAGTGAAACCTACAACAGTTCAACTTCTATACAATCACCTACTGATACATTAATCTACAATGTGCATCTACTAGTATGTAACTATAACTGATGATTTTGAGCTTTTTGAAACATACATAGTAAACTATACAGTAAACTTATATACTGGAAAATAAAACTCCATAGGTTGTCATAATTCATCCAATATTCGATCCACTATCAAGTCCTATCAGCGCTCAATAAAATGTTGCTTGCGGTTATGGAAGGCATCAAACTGTTGTTTGGGTGTTGCCCAAGTATTTTCCAGGTGCTTACTCACTCTAATGCTTAATCACATGTGACATTGGTGTATGTTAGTTGCAAAACAATTTATGACAGAAGCAACATGAAAAAACTGATGAAGCCCTATGTTGATAATGGCTAATCTATCTCCATGGTTATTGATGGATCAACCTCTTCCCCTTTCTCCATTAACAGTAGTGTCCCACAAGGTTTTGTCCTGTCTCTTACATTTTTTTTCTCCTTTTCCCAACAAATTCCTTCCTTCTATACATTACCAAATATGCTCATATGCTGTGGACTCAACACTGGATTGCTCCACATCCTTTAAATCTGCTCCTTCTCTCCATCAATCTGCATCTCATATTCACACAGCTTTCTCAATAAACTAGTACAGGATAAATAAATGGGGTAAATGAAATCTAGTTAAGTTTAATGCCTCTACTCTGCATTGGCTGCATAGCGAGCCAGCACTTTAGTGGTTGTCAAGTTGCACTCCTCTGACCAAGTTAGATGAGATTTCTTTCTGCCTCATTCACACGTGAACTACTGGCATTCCGTCCACAAACATACAATCTCTTCATGTCATACATAACACTTGACAAAACTTAACTCAAACAAGCTCATTCTTCATAACTAGATTTTCCTGTAGTGAACACTATGTGCTAGCTTTGCCTTTTAGCAAAATGGTTGAAACAGTAGACAGAAGTAGAAGGCAAGAACAATTAGCAATTAGAGATGCCCTCTGCCGGTGGCCTGTTAAGGGTGAATGTTAGGGTGAAGAGGGTGGTGAGAGTAAGTGAGCTTGGGAAGGAGACTTGTGTCAGGAAGTACCAGGAGAGACTGAGTACAGAATGGAAAAAGGTGAGAACAATGGAAGTAAGGGGAGTGGGGGAGGAATGGGATGTATTTAGGGAATCAGTGATGGATTGCACAAAAGATGCTTGTGGCATGAGAAGAGTGGGAGGTGGGTTGATTAGAAAGGGTAGTGAGTGGTGGGATGAAGAAGTAAGAGTATTAGTGAAAGAGAAGAGAGAGGCATTTGGATGATTTTTGCAGGGAAAAAATGCAATTGAGTGGGAGACGTATAAAAGAAAGAGACAGGAGGTCAAGAGAAAGGTGCAAGAGGTGAAAAAAAGGGCAAATGAGAGTTGGGGTGAGAGAGTATCATTAAATTTTAGGGAGAATAAAAAGATGTTCTGGAAGGAGGTAAATAAGTGCGTAAGACTAGGGAGCAAATGGGAACTTCAGTGAAGGGCGCAAATGGGGAGGTGATAACAAGTAGTGGTGATGTGAGAAGGAGATGGAGTGAGTATTTTGAAGGTTTGTTGAATGTGTTTGATGATAGAGTGGCAGATATAGGGTGTTTTGGTCGAGGTGGTGTGCAAAGTGAGAGGGTTAGGGAAAATGATTTGGTAAACAGAGAAGAGGTAGTAAAAGCTTTGCGAAAGATGAAAGCCGGCAAGGCAGCGGGTTTGGATGGTATTGCAGTGGAATTTATTAAAAAAGGGGGTGACTGTATTGTTGACTGGTTGGTAAGGTTATTTAATGTATGTATGACTCATGGTGAGGTGCCTGAGGAATGGCGGAATGCGTGCATAGTGCCATTGTACAAAGGCAAAGGGGATAAGAGTGAGTGCTCAAATTACAGAGGTATAAGTTTGTTGAGTATTCCTGGTAAATTATATGGGAGGGTATTGATTGAGAGGGTGAAGGCATGTACAGAGCATCAGATTGGGGAAGAGCAGTGTGGTTTCAGAAGTGGTAGAGGATGTGTGGATCAGGTGTTTGCTTTGAAGAATGTATGTGAGAAATACTTAGAAAAGCAAATGGATTTGTATGTAGCATTTATGGATCTGGAGAAGGCATATGATAGAGTTGATAGAGATGCTCTGTGGAAGGTATTAAGAATATATGGTGTGGGAGGCAAGTTGTTAGAAGCAGTGAAAAGTTTTTATCGAGGATGTAAGGCATGTGTATGTGTAGGAAGAGAGGAAAGTGATTGGTTCTCAGTGAATGTAGGTTTGTGGCAGGGGTGTGTGATCTCTCCATGGTTGTTTAATTTGTTTATGGATGGGGTTGTTAGGGAGGTGAATGCAAGAGTTTTGGAAAGAGGGGCAAGTATGAGGTCTGTTGGGGATGAGAGAGCTTGGGAAGTGAGTCAGTTGCTGTTCGCTGATGATACAGCGCTGGTGGCTGATTCATGTGAGAAACTACAGAAGCTGGTGACTGAGTTTGGTAAAGTGTGTGAAAGAAGAAAGTTAAGAGTAAATGTGAATAAAAGCAAGGTTATCAGGTACAGTAGGGTTGAGGGTCAAGTCAACTGGGAGGTGAGTTTGAATGGAGAAAAACTGGAGGAAGTGAAGTGTTTTAGATATCTGGGAGTGGATCTGGCAGCGGATGGAACCATGGAAGCGGAAGTGGATCATAGGGTGGGGGAGGGGGCGAAAATTCTGGGAGCCTTGAAGAATGTGAGGAAGTCGAGAACATTATCTCGGAAAGCAAAAATGGGTATGTTTGAAGGAATAGTGGTTCCAACAATGTTGTATGGTTGCGAGGCGTGGGCTATGGATAGAGTTGTGCGCAGGAGGATGGATGTGCTGGAAATGAGATGTTTGAGGACAATGTGTGGTGTGAGGTGGTTTGATCGAGTAAGTAACGTAAGGGTAAGAGAGATGTGTGGAAATAAAAAGAGCATGGTTGAGAGAGCAGAAGAGGGTGTTTCGAAATGGTCTGGGCACATGGAGAGAATGAGTGAGGAAAGATTGACCAAGAGGATATATGTGTCGGAGGTGGAGGGAACGAGGAGAAGAGGGAGACCAAATTGGAGGTGGAAAGATGGAGTGAAAAAGATTTTGTGTGATCGGGGCCTGAACATGCAGGAGGGTGAAAGGAGGGCAAGGAATAGAGTGAATTGGAGCGATGTGGTATACCGGGGTTGATGTGCTGTCAGTGGATTGAATCAAGGCATGTGAAGCATCTGGGGTAAACCATGGAGAGCTGTGTAGGTATGTATATTTGAGTGTGTGGATGTATGTATATACATGTGTATGGGGGTAGGTTGGGCCATTTCTTTCGCGTGTTTCCTTGCACTACCTCGCAAACGCGGGAGACAGCGACAAAGCAAAAAAAAAAAAAAAAAAAAAAAAGAAAGAATAAAAAGCAGTACTGGAGTTCACTAATTAAGGACCTACTGCCATGGCCACCTTCTTGGGAGAGTTCTAGTTGGGAGCAGACATTAGAGATAGATAGATAGATAGATTAATGCCTCTAAGACATAGTTTCTACCCATCTCTCTATTGAAAATTCCTCACAACATTCCTTTTTCTTTTCACTATTCTGTAATTCCACTTCTTCACTTAATGAACAAACACAGTATTACCGTTATATCCACTCTTTGTTGGAAACATCACATTACAAAAATAGCTAGGTCTATCTCTAAGAAACTGGAAGACTTTTTAATAAGTCATAAAAAAATTTTCCTTACATTTGCTACGTTTCATTTTTTTTTTTTTTTTTTTTCCAAAAGAAGGAACAGAGGGGGCCAGGTGAGGATATTCTAAAAATAGGCCCAGTCCTCTGTTCTTAACGCTACCTCGCCAACGCGGGAAATGGCGAATAGTTTAAAAGAAAAAAGAAAAGATTTGCTACGTTTATAAAAAAGATGATCTGTCCTTGCACTGAGAACAGCTTATATCTAGGGTGGCTATAGCTGTACATCCTTACGTGAAAGCGGTCCAATTTATAAACTCTCGGATGCTAATTTCAAAACTTGACCTGCATGACTGACACTGCAATGTTGGTTGACTTTCCCTTTACTATAGTCACTGCTTTAGTTTTAGCTCCTAAGAACTGGCGCCTGTGTGCCCTAACTACTAGCTAGACCATGCAATACTTGGTAAGCTGCTGCATCACATAATTACTGTGTGGCAATTGGCAACTCATGGTTGGGGTGTTCTGATAACTGTTTCTTTCCCTGCACCTCACAACTTTGGAACTCTCCACCTTCTCATTTCTTTCCCAACAACAATGACCTGACACATTTTAAAAGACAGGTCCTTCACTTCCTCCAAAATTCATAAATACTTTCTATTGTCCCTTTTTTTCATTAACTCTACATTTCAATAAAGGCCCTACCTTGATGTGGACTTTTGTCCATGACTGGAGCCTGCAACATAAAAAAAATAAGCCTGGAGAAGGCTTGGAGAAGGCTTGTGTGAAGAAATACTGGAGAAACTGAGTGTACAGTGGCAAAAAGTGGGAATAAATGAAGCTAGGGGAGTGGGGGAGGAATGGGAAGTATTTAAGGAAGCAATGCTGGCATGTGAAAGAGATATATGTGGCACACATAAGATGTGAGTTGGTCACATTAGAAAAGGTAGTGAGTGGTGGGATGAAAAAGTAAAGTTGCTAGTGAAAGAGAAACGAGAGGCATATGGGCAATACATACAGGGAATCAGTGCAAATGATTAGATGCATAAGAGAAAGTGGCAGGTCAAGAGGAGGGGCCAGGGATTAAAAAAGAGGGCAAATGAGAGTTAGGGTTAGTGAGAATCAGCAAACTTTAAGGAGAATGAAATGATGTTTTGGAAGGAGACTAATAGTGTGAGAAAAACGAGAAAAAAATGGGAACATCCTGAAGGGGGGAAATGGGAAAGTGGTAACAGGTGATCATCAGGTGAGGAGGAGATGGAGTGAGTATTTTGAAGGACTACTGAATGTGTCTGATGACAGAAGAGCATATGTCGAGTGTTTAGGTTGGGGTGGTATGTGATATGAGGGTCACGAAAGGTGGTTGATGAAAAGAAAACAGACAGTGAAAGCCTTAAGCACGATGAAATGTCACAAGGCAGTTGGAGTGGTTTTGCAGATGAATTTCTGAAGGGGGTGACTGTGTTGTTAACTGGTTATTTAGGATTTTCCCTGTATGTATAGATCATAGCAAAGAGCCTGAGGATTGACAGAATGCACATATACTGATGCAGTATAAAGGCAAGGGGGATAAAAGTAAGTGTGCAAATCACAGAGGTATAAATTTGTTATGTATACCTGGTAAGTTGTATGAGAGAGTGGTGAGAGGGTGAAGGTATATACAAAGCATCAGACTGGGGAGGAACAAATTGGCTTCAGAAGCAGTAAAGGAAAATCACAATACTGGATTTAATTCCCAAAAGGTAGTGAGCCAGCACTTCAGAGGTTGTCAAATTGCACACCTCTGACCCAGTTAGCTGACTATTCTTTCTGCCTCACCCATACGTAGCCTATTGGCATTCTGTCCACAAACAAACAATCTCTCCTTGTCATACATAACACCAGACAACACTTAACTCACAAATATCATTCTTTGTAACTCTACATTTTCCTGCAGTGAGCACTATTCATTGGCCCTGCCTTTTGGCAAAATGTTAGGAGTAATCAACAGAGGTAGTAAGTAGGAAATTTTAGGCAAGAGCATTAGGTAGAAATATTAGGCAGAAGTAGCGAACAGGAACACTAGGTAGGAGCCTCTGCAAACACTATGCCACAGTTGCCCTCTGCCAGTGTCTATTAAGGGTGAGGCACCAAAGGCTAAAAAAGCAGCACTGGAGTTCACTAGTTATTGCCATGAGCACCCCCTTGAGGGAGTTCCAGCTGGGAACAGGCATCAGAATAACAGATAGATAGATAGATAGATAGATAGATAGATAGATAGACAGATAGATAGATAGACAGATAGATAGACAGATAGATAGATAGACAGATAGATAGATAGACAGATAGCTATTACACTAATCCCACCAAAATGTGAGGGGGTCAAAGGCTCCTACCACAAGGAGATCTTGGTGATTCTTCCACCGATATCTATCTATCTATACCCCTAATGCCCATTCCCCTGGGAATTCCAATCAATGGGGTGACCACAAAAACTAAGTCTCCACTTATTCCTGTCCTTACATGCCTCCCTTGCAAACATTTCAAGCGTTCTTCCCCTCTTTCTCTCCCTTCACTGTTCTTCACTGTTTCCCCATGTCTAAATAGTCTTCCTAACACATCAATCCCTTTAATCGTATTGTCATCCACTCTCCTTGTAAACTTCCCATCTTGCATTCTTTCTACATGCCCAAACTACCTCAGAGAACTATCTTTCACCCACTCCACAATTCATTTTCTTTGCATTCCCTGCCAAACCAAATCTCTTGTGCACCCCCTCATTAGTTTCTTCATTCCATCTAGTCATATCACATGCTCCTTTCTTATTATTAACTCCTTTTCATAGCTTAGATTCTTGACCTCAGTTAGCCCTTTCATAGCTTGCAAGACAAACCAAACCTGAAAAGAAACATGCAAATTTTATAATACATAAGTGCAAATGTCACATTCCTCATCTAACAAGTATAACAAATTAAATAGCTTACCAAAAACTTCCTCAAGAAGGCTTTCAAATGCTGGATCAGCTGTAGTTTCAGAAATGATGCCAGGGACAATATGGTCAAGTTCTTTGAGGAGAGCCACATCTCCAGCTCCATTCAGTGATGACTCATCTCCAGAGCCTTTACATCTGCTAGTGACACCAACAATGCCCTTAACACTAGGACTACTGCCTTCTTTATTCTTCTTGAGGCTACCACACAAGCTAACATTAGCAGTAACATCAACAGACTCTTCACCATCACCATCAGAACAGGCCAGCATTTTGTTCTGGCTATTTCGGCCTCGATTGATATTCTCTGCTATCTTTTCATGAAGTGCTGTGTTCTCATACAAGTTCTTAAGTATTTTCTGAATAGAAAAAGAAAAGTAATACGTAAAAAACAAAAATAGTTGAGTATTAATTTTGCATTTCATTAGAGCACATGAATTTACAGGTACCTGTACTATAAAAGAACAGAAATAGAGTAAATTCTTACGACATGTTTTACAAGTCATTCTAGACACACAAAGTTTCAAATTCAAGAATGAATATGCCTGGAAAAGTATCCTAGTATATGAGGAAGGACCTTGGAACAGGATGTCATCAGCATAAAATAGTAAAGAGATCAACTCATAAGAAGCTTTGTGAAAGAAAAACCTGGAATTTGAGTTTGAAAGTGCTTAAAATATAGATAAACAGATGAACAAGCTAGCTATGAATAATTAAGGTAAGGGTAGTATTAGATGCTGATAATAATACAAAAACAGGATTATGATGCTGTGCAGCTGTATGCAGCTTTCATGGATCTGAAGAAAGCATATGACAGAGTCCAGTGGGATGCTTTACAGAATGTGTTAAGGATATATAGGGTAGGATGACAACTGTCGAATGGTGTGAAAGCCATCTACTGAGCATCAAATGCATGTATAAAGGTGGATGGAGAACTGAGCAAAAGTTCTGGTATATATGTGAGTGTGAGGTAGAGCTGTATGATGTCATCTGGCAAAGTGAGGATTTTCCCTTTTAGACTCAGTCCTCGGTTCTTAATGCTACCTTGCTAACACAGGAAATGGCGAATATGTATGAAAAAATATAGATAGAGTATTAAGAACAGTGAAAGCAAAACTAGGGAAGGGGAGTTCAGAGAAGGAGTGCAGTGGTGAGGTACGGTTGCTAGTGACAAGCCTGTTTGAAGATGATAGTGTCATTTGCTGAGAGTGAAGAGGAGTTGCAGAGGGCTGTAATTGTGTTTTATGATTTGTGGAAGCAAAAAGATTAGAGGTAAATACACATAAAAGCAAAATAATGGTGTCTGAAAAGAAACAAAGAAAGTATAGATTTTGCAAAACCCTTTAGAGTGAAAGAAGGAAGTGTACTAAACTGTGTTATAGGAGTGGAAGAGAAAGACTGGAAGAGGAGAAAGAATTGAAGGATATAAGAGCTATCTTTGGTCAGTCTGGTGATAT
Source organism: Panulirus ornatus (assembly GCF_036320965.1). Taxonomy (NCBI): domain Eukaryota; kingdom Metazoa; phylum Arthropoda; class Malacostraca; order Decapoda; family Palinuridae; genus Panulirus; species Panulirus ornatus. Next base: position 6,907,413 of record NC_092275.1, on the reverse strand, counting down.
AGAAGGAGATAATGGAGAGAGCAGTATGAAGTAAAAGAGCTATTTGGTCCCTTAATAGAACAATGAAGGACAGAGGTGTAAGTATGGATGTGAAGAAAGGATTACAAGACAGCATAGTCCTCCCAACCCTGGCATACGCAGCCAAAACATGGACATAGAATGAGTCACAGAGTTCAATAATCCAGGCTGTGGAAATAAACTATTTGAGAAGAGCATATGGTATAACCAAATGAAGAAAGTAATGACGGGGTAGGTAGAAGTTGGTAGGCAGCCAACAACCAGAGAGGTATATTACCAGTACTACCCGCCTGGTTATCAGGAGGATTAGTGACAGTTGCATAGTAAGCCAGCACTTCAGTGGTTGTCATGTTGCACTCCTCTGACCCAGGTAGCAGTCTTTCCTTTCTGCTTCACTAACATGTAGGCTACCAGCATTCTGCCCACAAACATATAATCTTTCCTTGTCATACATAACACTTGACAACAAAACTCACGCAGCTCTTTTTTCCTAACTCTAGATTTTCCTGCAGTCAGCACTATGCGCTAGCCCTGCCTTTTGGCAAGATGGTAGGAGCAGTACATAAATGTAGTAGGTAGGAACATTTAGGTAGGATTATTAGGTAGAAACATTTGGTAGAAGCAGGAGGTAGGAGCATTAGATAAAAATATTCATCAAGAACCTCTGCAAACACTGCCCTAGACTTGCCCTCTGCTAGTGGCCTATTAAGGGCGAGGCACCAAAGGCTAAGAAGCAGAACTGAAGTTCTTTAGGTATGGAGACTCTGTTGCCATGGCCACCCCTTTGAGGGAGTTCCAACTAAAATTGGCATAAGAGATATAGATAGATACATAGATAATGAAGGTGTTTGCTTTGAAGAATGTATGTGAGAAATACTTAGAAAAGCAAATGGATTTGTATGTAGCATTTATGGATCTGGAGAAGGCATATGATAGAGTTGATAGAGATGCTCTGTGGAAGGTACTAAGAATATATGGTGTGGGAGGCAAGTTGTTAGAAGCAGTGAAAAGTTTTTATCGAGGATGTAAGGCATGTGTATACATGTAGGAATAGAGGAAAGTGATTGGTTCTCAGTGAATGTAGGTTTGCGGCAGGGGTGTGTGATGTCTCCATGGTTGTTTAATTTGTTTATGGATGGGGTTGTTAGGGAGGTGAATGCAAGAGTTTTGGAAAGAGGGGCAAGTATGCAGTCTGTTGGGGATGAGAGAGCTTGGGAAGTGAGTCAGTTGTTGTTCGCTGATGATACAGCGCTGGTGGCTGATTCATGTGAGAAACTGCAGAAGCTGGTGACTGAGTTTGGTAAAGTGTGTGAAAGAAGAAAGTTAAGAGTAAATGTGAATAAGAACAAGGTTATTAGGTACAGTAGGGTTGAGGGTCAAGTCAATTGGGAGGTAAGTTTGAATGGAGAAAAACTGGAGGAAGTACAGTGTTTTTTTAGATATCTGGGAGTGGATCGGGCAGCGGATGGAACCATGGAAGTGGAAGTGAATCATAGGGTGGGGGAGGGGGCGAAAATCCTGGGAGCCTTGAAGAATGTGTGGAAGTCGAGAACATTATCTCGGAAAGCAAAAATGGCTATGTTTGATGGAATAGTGGTTCCAACAATGTTGTATGGTTGCGAGGAGTGGGCTATGGATAGAGTTGTGCGCAGGAGGGTGGATGTGCTGGAAATGAGATGTTTGAGGACAATATGTGGTGTGAGTTGGTTTGATTGAGTAAGTAATGTAAGGGTAAGAGAGATGTGTGGAAATAAGAAGAGCGTGGTTGAGAGAGCAGAAGAGGGTGTTTTGAAGTGGTTTGGGCACATGGAGAGAATGAGTGAGGAAAGGTTGACAAAGAGGATATATGTGTCGGAGGTGGAGGGAACGAGGAGAAGTGGGAGACCAAATTGGAGGTGGAAAGATGGAGTGAAAAAGATTTTGAGTGATCGGGGCCTGAACATGCAGGAGTGTGAAAGGCGTGCAAGGAATAGAGTGAATTGGATCGATGTGGTATACCAGGGTCAACGTGCTGTCAATGGATTGAATCAGGGCATGTGAAGCGTCTGGGGTAAACCATTGAAAGTTCTGTGGGGCCTGGATGTGGAAAGGGAGCTGTGGTTTCAGGCATTATTGCATGACAGCTAGAGACTGAGTGTAAACGAATGGGGCCTTTGTTGTCTTATCCTAGCGCTACCTCGCACACATGAGGGGGAGGGGGATGTTATTTCCATGTGTGGCGAGGTGGCGATGGGAATGAATAAAGGCAGACAGTGTGAATTGTGTGCATGTGTATATATGTATATGTCTGTGTGTGTATATATATGTGTACATTGAGATGTATGGGTATGTATATTTGCGTGTGAGGACGTGTATGTATATACATGTGTATGGGGGTGGGTTGGGCCATTTCTTTCATCTGTTTCCTTGCGCTACCTCGCAAATGCGGGAGACAGCGACAAAGCAAAATAAATGAATAAATAAAAATGAAGGGTTATACTAGATATGTGGTAAGACAGGGAATGCAACAGGAATGAATTGTAGAGTGGGAGAGTGAGTGAAATGTAATAAATACTTTGAACTGGTATGTGCATGTGGAAAGATTGCAAGATGGTGAGATCACAAGAGTATATGATACTGCAATTCAAGGGGCTAATGAAAGAGGAAGATTAACAGCAACATGGGGAAATAGAATGGGAGAGTACTGGAGGAAGAGAAATGGCGGAAGAATTCATGGAATGGTGTATGCGAGAGAGGAATGTAGGGAGAGGGATAAGTGGAGACTCGTTTGCTGTGGCCACTTACTTGATGGGAGTTCCTGGAGGGAATGGACATAAGAGATAAACAGATTGATAGAACAGGAACATAAGATACAGCAAATGGATTATGAACTAAAGAAACTAAAGAATGAAAGAAAGAAAACCTTGAATGAAAACAGAAAGAAAGCACACAGAGAAGACAACATAAGTACCACTATATATAGCAACAATCACAGAGAAGGAAAAAGATAGTCCAGTTTGGAAGACTCAGAAAGAAGTTAAACAAGAAAAATAGCTAAAGCCAAGATACAGATATTAAGGACAGATGTCTCCATGCTTGTTTAATTTGTTTGTGGATTGGGTGGTTAGGGAGGTGAGAGCAAGAGTTTTGGAGAGGGGCAAGTAAGCAGTCTGTTGTGGATGAGAGGGCTTGGGAGGTGAGTCAGTTGTTGTTTGCTGATGATACACTGGTGGCTGATTTGGGTGAGAAACTGCAAAAGTTGATGACTGAGTTTGGTAAAGCGTGTGAAAGAAGAAAGATGAGAGTAAATTTGAACAAGAGCAAGTATATTAGGTTCAGTAGGGTTGAGGGACAAGTTAACTGGGAGGTGAGATTGAATGGAGAGAAACTGGAGGAACTGAAGGGTTCTAAATATCTGGGAGTGGATTTAGCAGTGGATGGAACCATGGAAGCAGAAGTGAGTCACAGGGTGGGGGAGGGGACAAAGGTTCTGTGAGTGTTGAAAAATGTGTGGAAGATGAGAACATTATCTCACAGAGCAAAAATGGGTATGTTTGAAGGAATAATGGTTCCAACAATGTTATATGGTTGTGAGGCATGGGCTATAGACAGGATTGTGCGAAGGAGGGTGGATGTGTTGAAAATGAAATGTTTGAGGACAGTATGTGGCGTGAGATGGTTTGATCAAGTAAGTATTGAAAGGGTAAGAGAGGTGTGATAATAAAAAGTGTGGTTGAGGGAGCAGAAGAGGGTGCATTCAAATGGTTTGGTCACATGGAGAGAATGACTGAGGAGAGATTGACAAAGAGGATATATGTGTGAGAGGTGGAGAAAATGAGGAGAAGCAGGAGACGAAATTGGAGGTGGAAGTATAGAGTGAAAAATATTTTGAGCGATTGACGCCTGAACATACAGGAGGGTGAAAGGTGTGCAAGGAATAAAGTGAATTGGAATGATGTGGTATACCGGGGTCGATGTGCTGTCAGTGGATTAAACTAGGGCATGTGAAGTGTCTGGGGTAAACCATGGAAAGTTTTGTGGGGCCTGGATGTGGAAAGGGAGCTGTGGTTTCGGTGCATTGCACATGACAGCTAGAGACTGATTGCGAATGAATGTGGCATTTGTTGTCTTTTCCTAGCACTACCTCAAGCGCATGCGGGGGAGGGGGGTGCCAATTTCATGTGTGGCGGGATGGCGACGGGAATGGATGAAGGCAGCAAGTATGGATATGTACATGTGTATGTATGTATATGTCTGTATATGTATATGGATGTATACGTTGAAATGCATAGGTATGTATATGTTAGTTATTTATTTTTGGCTTTGTCGCAGTCTCCCACATTAGCGAGGTAGCGCAAGGAAACAGACGAAAGAATGGCCTAACCCACCCACGTACACATGTATATATATACACGTCCACACACGCAAATATACATACCTATACATCTAAACGTATACATATATATACACACACAAACATATACCTACATACAAATGTACATAATTCATACTGTCTGCCTTTATTCATTCCCATCGCCAACCTACCACACATGAAATAACAACACCCTCCACCCACGTGTGCACAAGGTAGCGCTAGGAAAAGACAACAAAATCCACATTCGTTCACACTCAGTCTCTAGCTGTCATGTATAATGCACTGAAACCACAGCTCCCTTTCCACATCTAGGCCCCACAGAACTTTCCATGGTTTACCCCAGATGCTTCACATGCCCTGGTCCAATCCACTGACAGCACGTCGACCCCAGTATGCAACATCATTCCAATTCACTCTATTCCTTGCACGCCTTTCACACTCCTCCATGTTCAGGCCCTGATCACTCTAAATCTTTTTCACTCCATCTTTCCACCTCCAATTTGGTCTCCCACTTCTCCTCGTTCCCTCCACCTCTGACACATATATCCTCTTGGTCAATCTTTCCTCACTCATTCTCTCTATGGGACCAAACCCTTTCAAAACACCCTCTTCTGCTCTCTCAACCACACTCGCTTAACCTATTACTACTTACTCGATCAAACCACCTCACACCACATATTGTCATCAAACATCTCACTTCCAGCACATCCACCCTCCTCCGCACAACTCTATCTATAGCCCACGCCTTGTAACCATATAACATTGTTGGAACCACTATTCCTTCAAACATACCCATTTTGGCTTTCCGAGATAATGTTCTCGACTTCCACACATTCTTCAACGCTCCCAGAACTTTCGCCCCCTCCCCCACCCTAAGATTCACTTCCTCTTCCATGGTTCCATCCGCTGCCAGATCCACTCCCAGATATCTAAAACACTTTATTTCCTCCAGTTTTTCTCCATTCAAACTTACCTCCCAATTGACTTGTCCCTCAACCCTACTGTATCTAATAACCTTGCTCTCATTCACATTTACCCTCAGCTTTCTTCTTTCACACACTTTACCAAACTCAGTCACCAGCTTCTGCAGTTTCTCTCCTGAATCAGCCACCAGCGCTGTATCATCAGCGAACAACAACTGACTCACTTCCCAAGCTCTCTCATCCACAACAGACTGCATACTTGCCCCTCTTTCCGAAACTCTTGCATTCACCTCCCTAACAACCCCATCCATAAACAAATCAAACAATCATGGAGACATCACACACCCCTGCCACAAACCAACATTCAATGAGAACAAATCACTTTCCTCTCTTCCTATACGTACACAAGCCTTACATCCTCGATTAAAAACTTTTCACTGCTTCTAACAACTTACCCCCACACCGTATATTCTTAATACCTTCCACAGAGTATCTCTATCAACTCTATCATGTGCCTTCTCCAGATCCATAAATGCTACATACAAATCCATTTGCTTTTCTAAGTATTTCTCACATATATTCTTCAAAGCAAACACCTGATCCACACATCCTCTACCACTTCTGAAACCACACTGCTCTTCCCCAATCTGATGCTCTGTACATGCCTTCACCCTCTCAATCAATACCCTCCCATATAATTTGCCAGGAATACTCAACAAACTTATACCTCTGTAATTCGAGCACTCACTTTTACCCCCTTTGCCTTTGTACAATGGCACTATGCAAGCATTCCACCAATCCTCAGGCACCTCACCATGAGTCATACATACATTAAATAACCTTACCAACCAGTCAACAATACAGTCACCCCCATTTCTTAATAAATTCCACTGCAGTACCATCCAAACCCGCTACCTTGCCAGCTTTCATCTTTTGCAAAGCTTTTACTACCTCATCTCTGTTTACCAAATCATTCTCCCTAACCCTCTCACTTCACACACCACCTCGACCAAAACATCCTATATCTGCCACTATATCATCAAACACATTCAACAAACCTTCAAAATACTCACTCTATCTCCTTCTCACATCACCACTACTTGTTATCATCTCCCCATTAGCCCCCTTCACTGATGTTCCCATTTGTTCTCTTGTCTTACGCACTTTTTTACCTCCTTCCAAGACATCTTTTTATTCTCCCTAAAATCTAATGATACTCTCTCACCCCAACTCTCATTTGCCCTCTTTTTCACCTCTTGCACCTTTCTCTTGACCTCCTGTCTCTCTCTTTTATACATCTCCCACTCATTTGCATTATTTCCCTGCAAAAATTGTCCAAATGCCTCTCTCTTCTCTTTCACTAATAATCTTACTTCTTCATCCCACCACTCACTACCCTTTCTAATCTGCCCACCTCCCATGCTTCTCATGCCACAACCATCCTAGCCATCACTGCTTCCCCAAATACATCCCATTCCTCCCCTACTCCCCTTACGTCCTTAGTTCTCACCTTTTCCATTCTGTACTCAGTCTCTCCTGGTACTTCCTCACATAAGTCTCCTTCCCAAGCTCACTTACTCTCACCACTCTCTTCACCTCAACATTCTCTCTTCTTTTCTGAAAACCTCTACAAATCTTCACCTTCGCCTCCACAAGATAATGATCAGACATCCCTCCAGTTGCACCTCTCAGCACATTAACATCCAAAAGTCTCTCTTTCGCGTGCCTATCAATTAACACATAATCCAATAACGCTCTCTGGCCATCTCTCCTACTGACATACATTTACTTATGTATATCTCTCTTTTTAAACCACGTATTCCCAATCACTAGTCCTTTTTCAGCACATAAATCTACAAGCTCTTCACCATTTCCATTTACAACACTGAACCCCCCATGTATACCAATCATTCCCTCAACTGCCACATTACTCACCCTTGCATTCAAATCATCCATCACTATAACCCAGCCTCGTGCATCAAAACTACTAACACACTCACTCAGCTGCTCCCAAAAGACTTGCCTCTCATGATCTTTCTTCTCATGCCCAGATTCATATGCACCAATAATCACCCATCTCTCTCCATCCACTTTCAGTTTAACCCATATCAATCTAGAGTTTATTTTCTTACACTCTATTACATACTCCCACCACTCCTGTTTCAGGAGTAGTGCTACTCCTTCCCTTGCTCTTATACAGTGGCACTATATATTCAACCTGCCAATCCTTAGGGACCTCACCATGATCAATACATACAATGAAAATCCTTACAAACCAATCAACAACAGTCACCCCCTTTTCTAATAAATTCAACTGCAATACCATCCACTTTATTCACCTTGCCTCACTCTATCTTACTTAAAGCTTTCACTATCTCATATCTCTTCACTAAAACACTCTTCATGGCTCTCTCACTTCGCATGATAACCCAAACCAAGCACACCACATCTGCAACCCTATCATCCAACACATTCAATTATCCTTCAAAATACTCACTCTATCTCCCTCTCACTTCATTACTATGTGCTACCACTTCCCTTTTTGCCCTCCTACACTGCTATTTCTATTTGCTCTCTGGTTTTCTGCACATTATCAACTTCCTTTGAAAACACTGTATTCTCCCTTAAGTTTATGGATACTTGCTTATCCCAACTCTCATTTGCCCTCTTTTTCAACCCCCCGCACCTTCCTCTTGACCTCATGCCACTTTCTCTTAAACATCTCCAATCATTTGAACTCCCCTGAAAGTAACCTTAAACACCTGTTTTTTCTCTTTCACAAGCAATTTTAATTCTTCATTTCCATAGTTTATGATCACCTAATCATCCATACTTCAGCACAAATCAGCAAAAACAGGTGTCATAACTTAGTAAAGAATACCAAAATACCTCAAAGCTGGTTTCATTATCCAAAACAGGACTAAATCTGTTATTAATGTTGTCTGACCCTTGGCTCCTTCTCTTTACTTGGCTTCTGAAACACAAAAATTGAAAAATATCAAAAACTACATTCTCAGTCATGCTATGACTTAAAATTTGCCTGCACTTCAAACTTAAAAATAAACAAGTCATTGTATGGCATCTACTGAAAATTACTGAAGGACTCCTGCCTAAATATTGAGGCCCAAAAGGTTTCCTCATCAAACACCTTGGTCACCTTATGTTGATTAATCCAACATATATGCTAAAAATCTGGGTATACTGATCTTCCTCTTACACAAGTGAAGTCTGGGTATACTGATCTTCCTCTTACACAAGTGAAGTCTGGGTATACTGATCTTCCTCTTACACAAGTAAGGAGTTGAAACTGTGATACACTCTATACAGAAGTGAAGTCTGGATAAATACTTGACTTACCTCTACACACATGCAGGAGTTGCAAATACCTGGTGTGACATTAGCAATATGAAACAGGAGAGTTGTCATGTGAAATAATGAAAACAGGGTCTATGATCAAGAGAATCATAGAGGGAAGTATAAAAGTACTTCAGCTGACATCCAAGACTCTTCACATAGTGATGATATACAGTGCGGAACTCTAATCCAGGGCATGAATGGGATATCGGTAGTAATAAGATAAAGGGTTTGTCTTGTGAAAATGTAAGCAAATGGAAGGCATGTTAAATGTATAGTTGAAGGAGTGAAGATCTTAATATGCTTATATGTAGGAGAGAAGGTGGACTCTAAGTCCAAGGAGTGAGTTCTTAAAGTTGCCAGTGATTGCTCTGAGTGCTCAGCTTTGTGAGATATAGAATTCTGTTATGCCTACTTTTGAAAGGGTGAATGACCAGCTAGGTGAGACACAGATTTGAGTAAGAAAGAAGTTGTTTGTAGTGGATATCGAAGAATTATTTTGCTTGTCCAAAGCTAGTGTCAGTATGTGTTTTGAAGGTATTTAGTTTGTTTATGGCCTATGTGTTCATGCTAGTGGTGAGGGTAGTGAACATCAAAACAACACATTTGCAGTTTTGTTTAAGGGGACACTGATCATTCAGACTTACAGGAGGGTGCAGCATAAATTCACATCTGTCAGAGGTTAAAAAAGTGATGGTGCATTTCTGAGGGGATAAAGGCATTCAATTTTGGGCAAGCTAGGTTGTAACTGCAAGATACAGTGCTGTATTTGATTATCTATTTGTATTATACAGGGAGAGATTTTTCATTCTTGGGGTCCCTCTCTTGAACATTCTCTGTCATACAACTTTCTAAATTTCTGTATGCTGTCTGCATTAACCATGCCTTTTATCATTTTGTTCTATTCAACCAACCTTATGCAAAAGAAAGGACTTCATCACACATCTTTTAACAAGTTTGTTTGCTTGATTTCACATTACATTCTCTGGTTGTTCTAACCCTACATCTCTTGAAGAACTGTTCACTGTTTACCATCATTTATTTGTTTTAAAAACTTAAAGGTTGAGATCAAATCACCCCTCCATCTTCCCTCCTTAAAGCAAATTTAAAGCCTCTAACCTTTCTCTATACCTTAACTCTCATAATTGCCATGTCATCTGTCTGTTGCTCCTTGTGTACTGTCAGGGTGCTATGATATAATTGTGAGGTTAAATGCACATAACAGGAATTTCACAATGTATTATACATGGAATGAAGGGAAGTGATGCTGGAAGAGAACAAAGAGGGATGAAGAAAGTACTGCTCCCTTGTGGACTTCCCTGCAGAAAATGAAGTCACTATGAATGACTCTGATTAAGCAGCAAGTTATGATGACTAATTATTTCTTGTCCGTTTTGCAGAAAGGTATCACATATCTTTCGAGTGATGGTATGTAAGAAGACCATGTTAAATGTGTTTTTTTTTATGTCTATTTGCCACTAGCACCATGTGTGAGGGTGGTTGTGATTGGGTGAAGGATTGTATGTGTTGTGTGAGGATTATGTGAAGCGGAAGAGGAAGGATTTGGTTTAAAACCACATTCTGTGAGAGAGAAGGATATTTTGGTTGACTCTGCTGATGGTCAGAGTTTCAAGGACTTTGAATACTATGACAGCATTCATAAAGAGAAACAGGTGGATGGAAAGCTGGAAAGGTCTGGAGTTTATAAGGATGGGTATCATTTTGTCAAGTTTCCTGCTATCTGGGATAGTGTTGTGTAACCAGATGCTGCATATATCTGAAAGCCCTTGGGTTGCCACTGAGCTGGTAATTTATGCATAAGTCTGATATGTTGTTGAGGCTTGTTACAAGGAAGTTCTTTAAGGCTTCAGGATCCTCAACCTTGGCAAACAGCCAACCAAACTCCCATCCCACCACCTCCAAAAGTCAACCTTACCAACATTACTTTCTGCACACAAACACTGCATACAAAGTCTACCTGGCATCAGGCATACACTCAATGAACTTTTTCCTCTAACCATCTAATTGAGTTTCATCAGACCCATCTAACTCAAATAAGCTCCAAGACCATATAAACAAACTGCAAGAAAGCACAGTGGCTGGCCTGTACACAATACACAAAATGCCAACTCCAAAACTTTGCCACAGACAACTTCCCGTCCTTTGACCATGCCATTTCACATTTCAATAACATCAATAATCAAGGCAGCAAAAAACACATACTACAAGATCATAAAAAGCACTGTAACCCAAACTTACCCCGACAAGCCACAGACCTATGGAAAAAAAAATGTCCGTCAATACAGACAATAAAACATAACCAACTCTAAACAACACCATTACTAACCTAATTCCTGAAAAGCACAGCAAATTGGCACTCCTTCCTTTATAAAGTGAACTTCAAAACCAACACCAACCAACTCTAACTAACAAGAAAGAAAATCAGCATGTAAAACTTCCCAGCCCCACACATGAAGCACTTATAATCCAAACCAACAACATCCTTACTCCCAAAGAGCATCCATTCATACTCATGACATGCTACTAAAAAATCAGCAATAAACCAACCACACCCCTCAACAGAACATTAATTTACTCTAATATGATTACCTTACCCACTTTTCCATAAAAAAAAATCCTTAACATCCTACCCTACAAGCCCCTTGTATGAAGTTTCAGGTCAAGATGAAGGTGCAGGGGCTTAAAAAGTGGGCAAATAGAGAGAAAATAGAGAGAAAACTAGAGAACAAATAGGAACCTTGGTGAAGAAGGTAAATGGAAAAGTAGCAAAAGGAATAATGAGAAGAAGAGAGGGAGTTACCATTTTAAAGGATTGCTGAATGCGTCTCAAATTTTGTAACCTATGCTCTCAAATCCCTCCTATTCTCAGCAAGCATAATACTGAAAACACTGACACACACCAAGATGATCCAATAGGCACCACACAACTGCCCTCCCAAAATAGTCTTAGACATCACTTCAACAGACATACATCCACCTGAAACAAGGAAGCCAACTGCAAATGAGAACAACAGTGGAGGGAGCAGATAAGGTAGTTGTAACTATTAAAGAAAAATGAGGTGACTCAAAAGTTAAAGGACTGTTAAATATGTTAGTTGATAGATGAGCTGATATGATTTGTGGAATGTAAGGTGAGAAAATTCAGGCAAATAGTGTGGTGATAAGACAAGATAGTTAATGGTTTGCTGATGATGAAGTGTGGTAAAACAGTACACATTCTCAGGAAAGGGGATGACAGTGTTGTTGATTGGTTAGTCAGCTTATTCAGTGTTCTATATGTATACTTCCCTAGTCATCCCTTCCACACTAATCCTCTGCAAATGTCCAGACCATTTAAGTACATCCTCTTCAGCTCTTTCATACATTCTCCTCTTACTAGGGCACCTCTCTCTTACCCTGTCCTTCTTATTTGATCAACCCACCTCACATCACATTTCATTTCCAAAATATTCACCTAATCTTTTACATCTTTGCCTAAGGCCCCCATGTCTTGTATCCACATAGCACCAATGAGACTACCATACCATTAAACGTACCCATCTTTGATCTTAAATACAGCGACCTCTATTTCCACACATTCCTGAAGCACCCAAGGCCTTTGCCCCATCAACCTCTATATGTCCATATGTTTCACTTCAGCCCCTATTGTTTCATTCACTGTTATGTCCACTCACAAATATCTAAAACACTCCACTTCCTCCAAGTTCTCTCCATCCATGCTAGTACTTCAAGTGACCTGTCTCTTTTCACTGCTAAACATAATAACCTTCCCTGTATTCAGATTTACTCTCAACTTTCTCCTTCCCACACACTCCCAATAGGGGTTGAAGTGAAACATATGGACATATAGAGGGTGATGGGGCAAAGGCCATGGGAGCTTGAGGAATCTGTGGAAATAGAGGTCACTGTATTCAAAATCAAAGATGTTATGGTACAGTAATCTCGTCGGTACTATGTTGATACAAGACATGGGCCTTAGACAAAAATGTAAAAAAAATTTTTTTTTCACACTATTTGCCATTTCCCGCATCAGCGAGGTAACGTTAAGAACAAAGGACTGGGCCTTTGAGAGAAAATCCTCACCTGGCCCTCTTCTCTGTTACTTCTTTTGGAAAATCAAAAAAAAGAGAGGGGAGGATTTCCAGCCACCCGCTCCCTCCCCTTTTAGTCGCCTTCTACGACACGCAGGGAATATGTGGGAGTTATTCTTTCTCCCCTATCCCAAGGGATAATAAAAAAAAAAAAAAATGTAAAATACTAGGTGAATATTTTGGAAATGAAATGTGGTGTGAGGCGGGTTGATCAAATAAGATGGGCAGGGTAAGAGAGAAATGTCATAGTAAGAGGAGTATACATGAAAGAGCTGAAGAGGGTGTACTCAAATGGTCTGGACATTTGCAGAGGATAAGTGTGGAAGGGATGACAAGAAAGGTGTACATATAAGTAGAGGGAACGAGGAAAAGGGGAGAGGGTGGAATGAAAGATGCTTTGAAGGCTAGGGGGTCTGAACATGCAGGAGAGTGCAAGGCATGCATGAGATAAACAAGAATGAGCAATTTGGCAAACAGGGAACAACAAGCTGTCAAAGAAAGGAATCTGGGCATATGAAGTGGTCAAAAACTATGAAAACACGTGTAAGGCTTGGTCATGGATAGGGGTGTATTTGGTTCTGGTGCACTGTACATAAAAGTGGATGTGAATGAATGAAGCCATTTCTTGTTCCTGGTGCTACCTTATCCATGCAGGAAATGACGAACACAAAAACACTTACATACTAATGATGTTATAAATCTCAACATACGCACTGTAATGATGATGATACAAGATTTACAATTTGCTGTACAAACAACACTAATCCAATGACCCAAAATATAAAATGTTCCAAAAACTGGCTATTCTGGGTTAAAGGCCAAAGGCCAAAAATTATGCCAAAAAATGCTTAATAACAGTATCAAACTTTTAAAAAAATTCTGTTCAACCCAAGCAGGCAAAAATTAGATGAAAAAAAAATCTCTGTTCGACCCAAGCAGGCAAAAATTAATTGCATCAAAGTTAAGTGGGTCAGGAATCAATGTATAAGTGATACTGAAAACATGTTGAGTATGCAGTTTCATTCAACAGTGGCTATACAACAATGATACAACACTGTTTCTACAACAATGATATGGTGCTGTGTCAGTAAAATATCTATTTTGACTGGAACAATGATGATATTACTTTGTGAGTACAGCATTGGCGTGATGTTATATCCATGCTGTTCTGTACAGCATATCAATATTGTATCAATGTAATGTCATTGTCATATACCAATTTTTTAATAAATCAGTTTGTAAATTCAATAAGCATGACAGTTAAGGAGATCTAAACTACAACCCCTACATTATAAGCAAAAAAAAATATTGTTAAGTATCTAGCAGCCTTTTCTTTTACATCTAATACTTTATGAACATCTATAAATGTCAGGCTACAACTCAAACTGAAAAATCCAGAATACATGACTCAAGTCCCAGGCATGCCAGATTTGGAGTCACATACTTGTAGACAGCTATCAGTTCACAACAATTGAATGTGAAAATGAAACACTAAAAAACCAAAGACACAAAGGCTGAACTTTAGGGCAAATGAGAATTGGGATCAGTGGGTATCAGCAAACATTAGGGATAACAAGATGTTCTGGGATGATGTTAATAGTGTGACAAAAGCAAGAGTACACATGGGAACATCAGCGAAAAGGGTACATGGGAAAGTGGTAACACGCAGTTATGAGGTAAAGTGGAGATGTAGTGAGTACTTTGAAGGAAAGCTGAATGTGTTTGATGACAGAGTAGCAGATATAGGGTTTTTGAGTGAAGATATAAGAAGCGTTGATTTCCTTGCCTATGATGAAATGTAGGAAGGCAGCTGGAGTGGATGATATTGCAGTTTAATTTCTTATGAAAGGAGGCTAGGATTTTCAAGGTATGTATGGACCATGGTGAGGTCCCTGAGAACTGGCAGAATGCATGTATAATACCACTGTATAAAGGCAAGGACAAAGGTGAGTTTAAAAGCTTGCTGAGCATAGAAGTAAGTTGTATGGAAGAGTACTGATTAAGAGGGTAGTGGCAAGCACAGATCAACTTCAGGAGTGGTAAAAGATGTGTGGATCAGGTGTTCACTTTGAAGAATGTGTGTCAGAAATACTTAGAGAAACAGAATGATGTGTATGCATCAGTCACGGTGATGCCATCATGGCTGTTTAATTTGTTTAGGGATGGGGTTGTGAGAGAAGTAAATGCAAGGGTCTTGAAGAGATGGGCAGGTAAGCAATCTGTAGAGGGTAAGGGGGCCTGGGAAATGAGCCAGTTGTTGTTTGATGATGACATGGCACTGGTGGCAGATTCGAATGAGAAACTGCAGAAGTTGGTGTCTAAGTTTAGAAGAATGTTTAAAAGGAAAAAGTTGAGAGTAAGCATCAGTAAAACAAGGTTATTAGGCTTAGAAAAAAAGAGATGGTATAGCTGGGGTGTGAATCTGAAGAGAAAAATCAGAGGAAGTGAAATGTAGTAGATTCCTGGGAGTGGATATGGCAGCAAATTGAACAAGGTTATTAGGCTTAGAAAAAAAGAGATGGTATAGCTGGGGTGTGAATCTGAAGAGAAAAATCAGAGGAAGTGAAATGTAGTAGATTCCTGGGAGTGGATATGGCAGCAAATTGAACCAACTGGAACTATGGTAGTGGAAAAGAGTCATGAATAGGATGGTGAAGGGGGGAAGGTTTTGGAAGTACTGAGAAACATAGAAAGAGAGGTAATTGTCTGGGAGGGCAAAAATGGGCATGTTTCAAGGTAAAGTTGTCCAAACACTGCTGTGTGGATATAAGGCACAGGCTATAGATGAAAATGTATGGAAGAGGGTAGATGTATTGGAAATAAAATGTTTGAGGAAAATATGTGGTGTGAGGAGGGTTGACAGAGTAAGTAGTGATTAAATAAGATAGAAAAGTGATAATAATAAGAGTATGGTTGAGAGAGCTTATGAGGGAATGCTGAAGTGGTTTAGACAAAGAGAGAGAATCAACTAGGAGAGGTCAACAAAGAGAGATGGAAGACTAAACTGGTGATGGAAGGATTAAGTGAAACAAATTTGAGTGTTTGGGGCTCGATCATGCAGGAGGGTAAAATGCATGTATGGGATAGAGTGAACTGGAAACATGTGGTATACAGGGGTCAACATGCTGTCACTGGAACTGAGCCAGGGCATTTGAAGCAGGTGGGAGAAATCATGGAGAAGGCCATAGGGTGTGCCTAAGGATAGGAGGCTGTGATTCCAGTTCATTACACTTGAGAGCTAGAGAATGGATGTGACCAAATGAGGCCTTTTCTGTGTCTGTTTCTAGCACTAATACAGCAAATGATGAACAACTATACAAGAAAGGAAGATTAATAGATCAGGAGAAAGCTTATGATATGGCTGACAGAGATGCTTTGCTGAACGTGTTATAAATATAAGATGTGGGAAGAAACTTATCTGAAACAGTAAGTTTTTCAAGAGTAAGGCATGTGTGCGAGTAAGTAGAAAGGAGGATGAGTGGTTCCAGATACAGGTGGATCTGCAGCAATGGTTTGTGAGACCACCATGGATGTTTTATTTGCTTATGGGTTTGGTGGTGATGGATGTAAAAGCTGTATGCAGTGTGTAGGGAATGAGGGGGGCCTTGGAAGCAAGTCAGCTGTTGTTTCCTGATGATACAGCACTGGTGGCAGATTCAAATGAGAAACTGCTCTATAAGTTGGTGTCTGAGTTCAGGAGAGTATATGAAAGAAGAACACTGAGAGTAAATGCAAATTAAAGCAAGTTTATCAGGTTCAGCAGCACAATGAGACAGGTTAGTCGGGGTGTAAGTTTGAATGGGGAAGACATGGAGGAGGCGAAGTGTTTTAGATACCTGGGAGCAGACATGGCAGCAAAGAGAACCATGGTAGCAAAGGTAGGTCACAGGATGGGTGAAGGGGTCAAGGATTCTGGGAGGATTGAGGAAAGTATGAAAAGAAAGGTTGCTAACTGGGAGGGCAAAAATGGGGATGTTCGATGGTAAAAAATCTTGATGATTACTGGATACTAGGCATGGACTACTGATAAGAATGTATGGAAGATGGTGGATATATTGGAAATGAAATGCATGAGGACAATATGTAGTGTGAGAAGGGTCAATTGAGTAAGTAACACCAGGGTAAAAGAGAAGTTCAGCAATAAGAAGAATAAGGTTGACAGAGCTGAAGGGGGTATGCTGAAATGGTTTGGACGTATGAGAGGATGAGTATGGAGAGGTTGACAAAGAGGATTTATGTCACAAATGAGGGAAACTAGAAGACAGTGATGACAAAATTGGATATATAAGGATGAAGTGAAAAAGATTTGAAAAGAATTTTGAATGCTCAGGACCAGAACATGCAGGTCAGTTAAAGGCATCCACAGTGTAGAGAGAATTGGAGCAATGCAGCATACATGGGGTGACTTGCTGTCCATGGACACAACCAGGGAACATAAAACAGCCAGGGGACACCATAATAAGGTCTGTGGGATCTGGCTGTGAATAGGGACCTGATTACAAATGACATTTAGAGAATGGATGTGAGCAAATGAGGCCTTTTTTTTTTTTGTTTGTTTGTTCCTGGTGCTTCCTCATTAATGCAGGAAACCAAACAAGCATGAATGAAAAGTTTTACATCTGGATGACTATCCAAGCAGTATGTGACTTACTCAACTTATGGGTACCAGGATGGCGCACCATCTTGGGCACAAAAGTGACAATAAAAGTAAGTGAATGAGTCTTGAATTCAGTACATAAACTTGAATAATATACTTACCCCTTCCTTTTTTGAGGTACAATATCAAAGTCTGGGCCAGTTAAAGAAAGAGATGTAGAATCACCACCAATTGAGTCCCCTCTTGCATCTTCCACATTTGCATGAGATACTGGTGGTGGAGTAACTAAAAGGCTGTTGCTAGTTGACTGGATGTGATCTTGTACATCATCAAACTGGGTTGGTTGTGCTGAGCAAGCATCATTCATAATCTCTACACGAATTGGTTCACGATGTGAAGATCCAGGAAGGCTTTCAATGGGTGTGGTGTTTATTTCCATTACTGGGGAAAATGTGGTAAGGATTTCAGTAATGTATAGATTTGAAATGTTTGAGGACAATATTTGTCATGAGGTGGTTTGATCAAGTAAATAATAAAAGGGTAAGAGAGAGGTGTAGTAATATAAAAAGTGTGGATGATAGACCTGATACTAATTGGACATGTGGAAAGAATGAGTGAGGAGAGGTTGACAAAGAGGATACAAGTGTCAAATATGGAGGGAACATGGAGAAAGGGAACCCAAGTTGGAGATGGAGGGACAGAGTGAAAAAATTTTGAGTAACTGAGGCCTCAACATGTACAATGGTGAAAGGCATGCACAGGATAGACTGAATTGGAATGATATGGTATACAGGGGTCAACATGCTGTCAATGGACTGAACCAGGATATGTGAAACAGACAGGGGAAAACAAGGAAAGGTCCATGGGGTTCTGGTTGTGGATAAGGAGCTGTGGTTTCAGCGCATTACACATGACAGCTAAAGAATGGATGTGAATGAATGTGGCCTTTCTTTGTCTGTTCCTGCAAAGGCAGGAAACAGCAATAAACTATGAAAAAATAAAATTTTAATGCACATATGGTTTTAAGAGTATATGGTGAGGGAGGTAAGTTGCTAGAAGCAGTGAAAAGTTTTTACCATAGATGTAAGGCATGTGTACGAGAAGGAAGAGAGGAAAGTGATTGGTTCTCAGTGAATGTCGGTTTGCGGCAGGGGTGCGTGATGTCTCCATGGTTGTTAAAGTTTATGGATGGGGTGATTAGGGAGGTGAATGCAAGAGTTTTGGAGAGAGGGGCAAGTATGCAGTCTGTAGTAGATGAGAGGGCTTGGGAAGTGAGTCAGTTGTTGTTCGCTGATGATACAGTGCTGGTGGCTGATTCGGGTGAGAAACTGCAGAAGTTGGTGACTGACTTTGGTAAAGTGTGTGAAAGAAGAAAGTTGTGAGTAAATATGAATATGAACAAGGATATTAGGTTCAGTAGGGTTGAGGGACAAGTTAATTGGGAGGTAAGTTTGAATGGAGAAAAATGGAGGAAGTGAAGTGTTTTAGATATCTGGGAGTGGACTTAGCAGCAGATGGAACCATGGAAGCATTAGTGAGTCACAGGGTGGGGAAGGGGGCAAAGGTTCTGGGAGTGCTGAAAAATGTGTGGAAGGTGAGAACATTATCTCGAAGAGCAAAAAAGGATATGTTTGAAGGAATAGTGGTTCCAACAATGTTATATGGTTGCAAGACATGGGCTATAGATAGCGTTGTGTGGAGGAGGGTGGATGTGTTGGAAATCAAATGTTTGAGGACAATACGTGGTGTGAGGTGGTTTAATCGAGTAAGGAATGAAAGGGTAAGAGAAATGTGAGGTAATAAAAAGAGTGTGGTTGAGAGAGCAGAAGAGTGTATGTTGAAATCGTTTGGACACATGAGAGAATGAGAGAGGAAAGATTGACAAAGAGGATATATGCATCAGATGTGGAAGGAAGAAAGAGAAGCAGGAGACCAAATTGGAGGTGGAAGGATGGAGTGAAAAAGATCTTGTGTGATCGGGGCCTGAACATACAGGAGGGTGAAAGGCGTGCAAGGAATAGAGTGAATTGGAACGATGTGGTATACTGGGGTCGACGTACCATGGCATGTGAAGCGTCTGGGGTAAACCATGGAAAGGTCTGTGGGGCCCGGATGTGGAAAGGGAGCTGTGGTTTCAGTGCATTACATATGACAGCTAGAGACTGAGTATGAATGAATATGGCCTTTTTTGTCAGTTCCTGGTGCTGCCTCGCACCATGTGTGGTGGGGTGACAATGGAAATGGATGAAGGCAGCAAGTATGGATATGTACATGTGTATATATGTATATGTCTATAAATGTGTATGTATGTATACATTGAACTATATATGTATGTATATGTGCATGTGTGGGCATTTATGTATATACATGTATATGTGGGTGGATTGGGCCATTCCTCATGTTTCCTTGCACTACCTCGCTAACACAGGAGACAGCGGTTAAGTATAATAAAAAAATAATAAGATTCTTTACCATATTTCCAAGTAACAGATTACCTTTTCTTCAATTCTTACCAATTCCATTTCCAATATCAATTATAGACTGTATTGAAACTATCAAACATGAAAAGATCAGATCTGCCCATTACTTAATGGAAATTTTACCATGCTTCCATTTTGACACTGAATATGAAAAGAACTATTAATGATAAAGGCATATCAAGCCAGTACTTTATTATAAACTAACTTAGATAATCTGTATCTGAAACCACTTACACCTATACACTAACTCATCATTCCTGACATGGTGTGTAGATGAGGATATGAAGAGTAGGGTTGTGTTGAAACTAATGTGTTTGATAACAATATGTGATATGAGGTCGTTTGACAGTGTGTGTAATAAAAGGGTAAGAGATAGGTGCATTAATAAGAAGAGTGTGGTGGAGAGAGCTGATGAGGGTGTGCTAATATGGTTTGGAAATATGGAGAGAACAAATAGGATAATTGTGTCAAAAGTGGAAGGGTCAAAGAAATGGGACACCACTCTGGAGATAGAAGGAATGAGGACAAAGGATTTTGAGTGGTCAGGGACTGAACACACAGGATGGTGAAAGGCATGCATAGGACAAAGTGAACTGGCACAATGGTATAAAGGGGGGAGATGTGCTGTCATTGGACTGAACCAAAGCATATGAATTAGCCAAGGGAAACCAAGGAAAGGTCTTTGGGGCCTGGTTGTACATAGGGGGATGTGGTTTCAGTGCATCACACATGACTGCCAGAAAATGGATGTGGGTGAATGAGGCCTTCATCTGTTCCAGGCACTATGTCACTAATGTGAAAAACAGAAGACAAATATGGAAAAAAAGGAAACACAAATTTTGTCTTTCAAAACTGCGCTAACTACAAGGTGAACATTTTGCAATTTGAAAATGTGTCCCAACTCTCATGTGTCTGAATTGCTAAATGTTGAAACATCACTAGTCAGGGCAAAAGTGTCAGATAGGCAAGCATGTCCAACTTCTGTTCTGTAAAGGTTCACAGTTAAAGTACCTATTACATTATTCTCAAACATGGCTCTTTCTCAATCCATTTCTACAATACAGTACTGCACAATGCAACATTCTTTGGGGTGTGCCCTATTCCTAAAGTCATACCATTCTCCAAAGAATTGTACTGCATTTCCCTATTCTCTACCTGTTGCTTATCTACCTTACTACTACTTTACCTTTCCCTGCTAACCTAATTCCGTTTCCTCCCATCACTTCTGTTTATTTACTCAGCCTGCTCTCACTCTTTTTCTGAAAATTCATCTCTCTCGCTGGAAGAAAGATGTGGGTGCAGAGTTCTTCAGGGAATAGGTCAAGGAATGGTGTTCGTCATCATTCCTCAATATGAAGATCCTTTATACATGAAATGATTGAGGGACTTTCTTTACACTACATTTTGATCTTAATGCATGTAAAGCTGAAAGTTTTCATTTCTTTTGTAAAATGTTTGCTCAAGATACAAAAACATGGTAAACTAAATTCACTTAGTATGATGTATCCTAATATTTAACATAAAATCATTAGCAGACCCTTTATCTACACCGGTCTTCCTTGTTCTAAAGTCTTATTTGTTCTATTAATGCAGTGCAAATGTTTTAAGGTAGGAACAATATATGGATACATTTCTCCCTCAATCATACTAGAGTATACAACACATAATCTCTATTTCTGATGCAAATAACATTTCCTGCAAATAATGTATAGTGGTACATGAACTCTTCCTCAAACATTCTACTTACAAATCATAAAAAAATTCTGATGAAAGTAATGACTTACCAAATGGTTTATGGGTTGTGGTTAATGATGAACATGACCCATGGAGCTCATTTTGTAAATGACAGGTGCGAGACATCTGCTTTGATTTACCAATCACACCTAGTGACATACCCTATGTAAAAATACATTCATTAAAATCTGCCACAGTAAAATTAAGGGAAAAGTATTCTAATGTAATGCTCTATAGAGATAAGTCAGTTCTGAATGAATAGAGATTAGTTTCTGTGATGAATTGAGATTGGGAAGACTTATGCCTTTCAACCCACAAGGAAGATCAAATAAATGCATAATGAGTGTCAGTTACTTTGAGAGTCCCTTCCAAGATTTGAACAATTAGATCAGCACACAAAGTTTGCTGATAATGCTTCTATTTGAAATGCATGTCATAAGTAAAAACATATGATTACTTGCTTACAATTCCAAGGGCTTTCAATTTTATAAATGAAAAAGTGCTTTACAAAAATCTTTATCTCCTTAAAAACATTTTTTATTCCAGATACATATTTGGGAACGACTTGTGCTGCATTCTAGACAGCCAATCAAGACAGCTAATCAAAAGAGGCTATGTTATGCAAAATTCATGAGATACAGAGAGCCTATAACCCAGAGGGATAATTTCAACTGAAAGAGATATAAGTCCAGGACAAACTGCACACAAAAACGGTAGGGTCTCCACCAAATTGCATGTTATACCAACGATGGGATTGCTGCTGTCAAGGAATGTCAAAATATGGGAAACAAAAGGTCCCTTCGGTGGAAAGTTTTGTGGGGCCTGGGTTTGGAAAGGGAGCTGTGGTTTCGGTGCATTACACATGACAGCTAGAGACTGAGCATGAACGAATGTGGCTTTTTTTTTTTTTTTTTTTTTTTTTGTCTTTTCCAGGTGCTACTTCCACTGATGGTGATGGTGGTGATGGTGCTGGTGGGATGCTAATTCATGTGTCAGGATGGCGACGGGAATGGATGAAGGCAACAAGTATGAATATGTACATGTGTATATATGTCTGTGTATGTATATGTATATATACATTGAAATGTATATGTATGTATATATGCATGTATGCTAATTCATGTGTCAGGATGGAAACGGAAATGGATGAAGACAACAAGTATGAATATGTACATATGTATATAAGTATATGTCTGTGTATGTATGTGTATGTATACATTGAAATGTATATGTATGTATATATGCACATATGGGTGTTTATGTATATACATGTGTATGTGGGTGGGTTGGGCCATTCCTTGTCTGTTTCCTTGCACTACCTCACTGACATGGGAGACGGCAATTAAGTATAACAAAAATGAAATATAATAAAAATACTTATTTATCTATTATACTTAAACGCCGTCTCCCTCGTTAGCGAAGTAGCACAAGGAAGCAGACGAGGAATGGCCCAACCCATCCACATACACAGGTATATATGTAAACAGCCATACATGCATATATACATACATATACATTTCAATGTACATATACATATACGTACACAGACATATTCCCATTGCCACCCTGGGACACACGAAATAGCATCCCCCCCTCCAGTGAGGCGGTGCCAGGAACAGACTATTACCATGCTGCCTGTAAGTCTTCCAAATGCCAAAGCATAAGAGATGGAAATTTAACTAATCGTCCTGACATCAACTGGCACATGCTAATGAACTTCCTTCAAATCCAGACTTGTGGTCTTTAGCATTCCCTAAAGAAAATTTCTGCCACTTCAGGCATTCTCCTTTTAACTTTTCCTGTCTGTTTATTAAAATCAAAGATCCAGAACCATTAAAAAAAAAATGCAAAAAGTAAAGGTCATGCTGACCAACATCAAAAGCAAGTCTAGAGTCACCATTATACTGACAATGATGTGTCTTAAGCTAATCTGGTTCATGATACAACAAAGTTCCTAACCTTCATGTCATGGAAAACCCATGAATAAGAAGCAATGACACCATTCAACCTGAAGAAGACCACAGCCAAAAACTGAAAACACAATGTACCAATGTCATGCAACAATTATCTGGTCTAAACCAAACCATCAACCAAGTGCAACATTATGGGTAAAAGACTGTACAGTACCTCATTACAAAGTATATAAAAAACCTTGTCACCCAGCCATACATCGTCAAAGGCCTTACCTTTCAAAGCACCAGCACAAATCATTGTCTTCCACCATATATTTTCAAAGGCAATACAAAGGTAAGGTTTACTGTGGGTACAAGCATATGATACTCTAAGATTAAATCATTATACAACTGATTATTGAGACTTGCATTTCTAACAGCATGAACACCGAGAGAGATAAAGTAATAAAATGTATCTCTGAAAATGTATGGGGAGGCAGACAAGGTTTTCTACATATACAGTAGTACTTTGTCATTACTTTTTTGCCCTTGATTACCATCTGTAGTTGTCTGGGAATGGAACTGACATTACCATCTGTAGCTGTCTGGGAATGGAACTGACAATGTTCCATAAGTATTCTAGGTCCATAGGGTCTTGATCTAATAAATGAAGCAAGACTCTGATGAGGTGTAGCAGTAAACAGCCACCTGATCGCACATTCTGAACACTCAATGCACCTAGAAATCTCACTTGGATTTACATTTTCTTGTTTCCACACAAGAATTCAGGCTTTCTCCCCCTCACAAAGATAAGAGCCAACCATCTTGAAGCACAGGTGAAGAAAAACAGCACCCAGAAGTGAAATTACTGAGATAGAGTGGCAGCTAGGGAGAGAAAAGAAAGAGGATCCTTCCTTTAAGACAACCTAAGACACAATGAGGTGAGTTGCCAGTCCTCAAACCAATAGAAACACTAGTCTCAAAGACCATATGTACAAAGCTTTCACTTGAGTGTCATAAAACTTGGCAATGTAACCCATTTGAAAATATATGGGGGCAGACAATGCTTTCTGCAACCACTGTATCACCATATCTTGGCATCAAAAGCCTAATTCTGTGAATGACCATCAGTCGGCCTTATATGCTTTACGGCAGTCAAAATGGATGAATTCTCTTGGATGCATCTTATTTTGGGGTAAAATGGTGTTCTTAACCCCTACTAAACAAGTGCTCTCTTTGACACTCATTAGGGATAGTACACAGATGAGAAATGTGAGAGTAAATTAAGAAACAGTGTAAAGTGGTGGGTGGCCAAGAACAGTAATCACAGTCACTGGAAGTTTAAGCTATACATTACCAATACACAGTATAAGACAACAACAAAACAAGTGTACAGTGCATGAGAATTACAAAGACAAAGGAATTTTTTCTAAAGGAATAGTTTTCCAGTTTACCTGCTTGAAGTGTTTATTCTCTATCACAATAGATGTAATAGTTTTAATCTGTTGCAGTAAATCATCATTGCTCAACACTCTACTAAACGTTGCTGGGTAGTTCTTCAAACAATCCAACACTGAAATGAATGTAGGACCTTAAATTGATGATATATAAAAACAAAATTTCCAACACAATTCAGAGCATTCTAATCCATAAACAGAAACTTTATTCATAAAAAAAAGATATGGAGAGAAATCTTTCCCCTTAGTAAGTGATATGACAATCATACCCTTTTATTATCCATGTAAAAGTTGGCTCAATACTAGTACTAAATGGGACAAGAATATGGAGAAATCAGACTGCAAAACAAGCACAGCAGTATTTAACAAAAGTGTACATTACTGGAGATCTCATGATTTAATACATAAAATAATTCACAATTATATATATATCACAATGCTAAGTTATGAAAGTTTGACCAAAAACTAAAATCTAAAAGTGAAACAAACATACACTATGAATATTCAAAAGCCCTTAAATTTTATTCTTCCTCATCTCATTTACCTATTCAGTCATGTTGGCAAAAGTAAAGACTAAGAGCAGCTGAGTGTGAAATATTATCATCCATAAGGTGATACAAAATCTAGTAATCCCATTACTATTTATTCCCTGCCCTTAGCATCTACAGTCAAACAAATTAAGACTACTTTTAGATTAATGAACATAACTTTTTCAGAATCACTTAATAGAAACCAACTACAGTAGTATAACAAGGTCTAACAAACAGCCTGAATTATTGTCCTCTCATACAGAATTATGTTCCTTAATTTGGATTTGAATTATGCAAAAAAACAAAAATACATAAACCTAGAGGTGAGTTGTTTAATCCTATAACTATGAGATTATGAACAACTTTGGTAAAGCATAACTAATGTAAGGGTTGAGCAAAATAAATGACATTCAAAAATTTATTTATATTTTTTATTATACTTTGTCGCTGTCTCCCGCGTTTGCGAGGTAGCGCAAGGAAACAGACGAAAGAAATGGCCCAACCCCCCCCATACACATGTATATACATACGTCCACACACGCAAATATACATACCTACACAGCTTTCCATAGCTTACCCCAGACGCTTCACATGCCTTGATTCAATCCACTGACAGCACGTCAACCCCGGTATACCACATCGCTCCAATTCACTCTATTCCTTGCCCTCCTTTCACCCTCCTGCATGTTCAGGCCCAGATCACACAAAATCTTTTTCACTCCATCTTTCCACCTCCAATTTGGTCTCCCTCTTCTCCTTGTTCCCTCCACCTCCGACACATATATCCTCTTGGTCAATCTTTCCTCACTCATCCTCTCCATGTGCCCAAACCACTTCAAAACACCCTCTTCTGCTCTCTCAACCACGCTCTTTTTATTTCCACACATCTCTCTTACCCTTACGTTACTCACTCGATCAAACCACCTCACACCACACATTGTCCTCAAACATCTCATTTCCAGCACATCCATCCTCCTGCGCACAACTCTATCCATAGCCCACGCCTCGCAACCATACAACATTGTTGGAACCACTATTCCTTCAAACATACCCATTTTTGCTTTCCGAGATAATGTTCTCGACTTCCACACATTCTTCAAGGCCCCCAGAATTTTCGCCCCCTCCCCCACCCTATGATCCACTTCCGCTTCCATGGTTCCATCCGCTGCCAGATCCACTCCCAGATATCTAAAACACTTCACTTCCTCCAGTTTTTCTCCATTCAAACTCACCTCCCAATTGACTTGACCCTCAACCCTACTGTACCTAATAACCTTGCTCTTATTCACATTTACTCTTAACTTTCTTCTTCCACACACTTTACCAAACTCAGTCACCAGCTTCTGCAGTTTCTCACATGAATCAGCCACCAGCGCTGTATCATCAGCGAACAACAACTGACTCACTTCCCAAGCTCTCTCATCCCCAACAGACTTCATACTTGCCCCTCTTTCCAAAACTCTTGCATTTACCTCCCTAACAACCCCATCCATAAACAAATTAAACAACCATGGAGACATCACACACCCCTGCCGCAAAAAAATATCACAAATTAAATCTGATTCTCTGACTCTCAAGTATCCAATTATTCAAAATATCCTTAAAGATCCACCTAAAGCTGATAATGGTTCCAGTCATACTGGGGTTTGCATTACTAGATAAGGCCAAGATAAGTGAATTCAGTACAAACACAAATAGGTTTCCTTAGTAAAGGGGGATTCTGCTACCAGCCAAAGCCAAAGTTCTCCTTTAGATGAAAATTCTGTACTGAATAAAGTTTTCATACAACCATTAATAACAATATAAAATGTTTTCATACATCCATTAATAACAATCTAAAAACAAAATGAGTGTGTTAGTGGTTTTGATGCACGAGACCGGGTTATAGTGTTGGGTGATTTGAATGCAAAGGTGAGTAATGTGGCAGTTGAGGGAATAATTGGTATACATGGGGTGTTCAGTGTTGTAAATGGAAATGGTGAAGAGCTTGTAGATTTATGTGCTGAAAAAGGACTGATGATTGGGAATACCTGGTTTAAAAAGCGAGATATACATAAGTATACTTATGTAAGTAGGAGAGATGGCCAGAGAGCGTTATTGGATTACGTGTTAATTGACAGGCGCGCGAAAGAGAGACTTTTGGATGTTAATGTGCTGAGAGGTGCAACTGGAGGGATGTCTGATCATTATCTTGTGGAGGCTAAGGTGAAGATTTGTATGGGTTTTCAGAAAAGAAGAGTGAATGTTGGGGTGAAGAGGGTGGTGAGAGTAAGTGAGCTTGGGAAGGAGACTTGTGTGAGGAAGTACCAGGAGAGACTGAGTACAGAATGGAAAAAGGTGAGAACAATGGAAGTAAGGGGAGTGGGGGAGGAATGGGATGTATTTAGGGAATCAGTGATGGATTGCGCAAAAGATGCTTGTGGCATGAGAAGAGTGGGAGGTGGGTTGATTAGAAAGGGTAGTGAGTGGTGGGATGAAGAAGTAAGAGTATTAGTGAAAGAGAAGAGAGAGGCATTTGGACGATTTTTGCAGGGAAAAAATGAAATTGAGTGGGAGACGTATAAAAGAAAGAGACAGGAGGTCAAGAGAAAGGTGCAAGAGGTGAAAAAAAGGGCAAATGAGAGTTGGGGTGAGAGAGTATCATTAAATTTTAGGGAGAAGAAAAAGATGTTCTGGAAGGAGGTAAATAAAGTGCGTAAGACAAGGGAGCAAATGGGAACTTCAGTGAAGGGCGCAAATGGGGAGGTGATAATAAGTAGTGGTGATGTGAGAAGGAGATGGAGTGAGTATTTTGAAGGTTTGTTGAATGTGTTTGATGATAGAGTGGCAGATATAGGGTGTTTTGGTCGAGGTGGTGTGCAAAGTGCGAGGGTTAGGGAAAATGAGTTGGTAAACAGAGAAGAGGTAGTAAAAGCTTTGCGGAAGATGAAAGCCGGCAAGGCAGCAGGTTTGGATGGTATTGCAGTGGAATTTATTAAAAAAGGGGGTGACTGTATTGTTGACTGGTTGGTAAGGTTATTTAATGTATGTATGACTCATGGTGAGGTGCCTGAGGATTGGCGGAATGCGTGCATAGTGCCATTGTACAAAGGCAAAGGGGATAAGAGTGAGTGCTCAAATTACAGAGGTATAAGTTTGTTGAGTATTCCTGGCAAATTATATGGGAGGGTATTGATTGAGAGGGTGAAGGCATGTACAGAGCATCAGATTGGGGAAGAGCAGTGTGGTTTCAGAAGTGGTAGAGGATGTGTGGATCAGGTGTTTGCTTTGAAGAATGTATGTGAGAAATACTTAGAAAAGCAAATGGATTTGTATGTAGCATTTATGGATCTGGAGAAGGCATATGATAGAGTTGATAGAGATGCTCTGTGGAAGGTATTAAGAATATATGGTGTGGGAGGCAAGTTGTTAGAAGCAGTGAAAAGTTTTTATCGAGGATGTAAGGCATGTGTACGTGTAGGAAGAGAGGAAAGTGATTGGTTCTCAGTGAATGTAGGTTTGCGGCAGGGGTGTGTGATGTCTCCATGGTTGTTTAATTTGTTTATGGATGGGGTTGTTAGGGAGGTGAATGCAAGAGTTTTGGAAAGAGGGGCAAGTATGAAGTCTGTTGGGGATGAGAGAGCTTGGGAAGTGAGTCAGTTGTTGTTCGCTGATGATACAGCGCTGGTGGCTGATTCATGTGAGAAACTGCAGAAGCTTGTGACTGAGTTTGGTAAAGTGTGTGAAAGAAGAAAGTTAAGAGTAAATGTGAATAAGAGCAAGGTTATTAGTTACAGTAGGGTTGAGGGTCAATTCAACTGGGAGGTGAGTTTGAATGGAGAAAAACTGGAGGAAGTGAAGTGTTTTAGATATCTGGGAGTGGATCTGGCAGCGGATGGAACCATGGAAGCGGAAGTGGATCATAGGGTGGGGGAGGGGGCGAAAATTCTGGGAGCCTTGAAGAATGTGTGGAAGTCGAGAACATTATCTCGGAAAGCAAAAATGGGTATGTTTGAAGGAATAGTGGTTCCAACAATGTTGTATGGTTGCGAGGCGTGGACTAAGGATAGAGTTGTGCGCAGGAGGATGGATGTGCTGGAAATGAGATGTTTGAGGACAATGTGTGGTGTGAGGTGGTTTGATCGAGTAAGTAACATAAGGGTAAGAGAGATGTGTGGAAGTAAAAAGAGCGTGGTTGAGAGAGCAGAAGAGGGTGTTTTGAAATGGTTTGGTCACATGGAGAGAATGAGTGAGGAAAGATTGACCAAGAGGATATATGTGTCGGAGGTGGAGGGAACAAGGAGAAGAGGGAGACCAAATTGGAGGTGGAAAGATGGAGTGAAAAAGATTTTGTGTGATCGGGGCCTGAACATGCAGGAGGGTGAAAGGAGGGCAAAGAATAGAGTGAATTGGAGCGATGTGGTATACCGGGGTTGACGTGCTGTCAGTGGATTGAATCAAGGCATGTGTATGGGGGTGGGTTGGGCCATTTCTTTCGTCTGTTTCCTTGAGCTACCTCGCAAACGCGGGAGACAGCGACAAAAAAAAAAAAAAAAAAAATACTGTAAATATTCTTGAATGAACTCAATGAGTACAGTATACATAACTCACCATTACATTCTGTTGTTATATTCATGAAAGACTAACTCCTGCAGAAAGTAAGGAACTACAAGGTTGGTTGAGAGGGTGTAAGGTCATCTGCATCATTATCAGGAGGTGACTTTGTCACTTTTTTTATACAGGACGCTCATCTTAAATGTGTTCACTTATGCACATTCAAACTTAAATATATTGTTTCTTAACACCAAAAATTCTATATAAAAGATGCTGTTCAGTTATCCAATCTGAAAAGAGCAAAGTGAATGCCTCATCTAAAAACCTGTGCATTAAGTCTTCCCTGCCACCTTGAATCATAGGAAATCCTCTTAAGACACCAATAGATGCTCCCACAGAGCACACTGAGAAACGCATCCCCGCTGTCCAGTACATGTGCTGTAAGCTGTGGCAAACTGCTGACTTTTCTACTTTTGTTAATACTTTTGTGTATCATGACACAACCTCAACATCCTACGAGTGATCAATCTTCTAAAGAGCAGCCAACAACTAGGATAGTATATTACCAGTACTACTTGCATGGATAATGTGAGGGTTAGTGATGGCTGCATAAAGAGCCAGAACTTCAGCACAGTAAGCCCTCAATTTAACGGATTTCGGATTTAACGGGCAAATAATAATGCAGTACATTAATCAATAATAATCTAACAAATAAGAAAAATTAAAAAATCTGAAATACCGCACCATGAGCATTTCACATCACACTTGTTTTTGGTAATGTGGGGTAGACTCACTTTATTTCAGTCTCAGTCTGCATCAAGTTATCAAGCGGTCAGGTTGTATAAAGTGTTTCTGTTATTTCAGAAGTGACTTTAATTATCAAATAATTTTACAATCCTTACAATTCAAACTGGCATCAAGTGGTTGAAAGAGGTATAATAAAAACAGGTAGTCTGTCCTCATTTTATTATAAAGAAGTAACCTTTCACAGGAGAGGGGTGGCATCACCTATATCTCAGTTTGACTCCTGACTCCAACTGTGTAGCGAGTGTTCCTATGCTTTCAGGTGCCTACCACCTACCTATCATACCACACTAAACCCAACTCCCCCTCACAAGATTTTGGTAACTAAATGTGACATTTTTTTTTTACAACAATAACAAAAACAAAACAACAAAAAGAGAGAATGAAATTAAAATTCGACAAGGCATAAGGCAAATATACACACAATTCACTACTCAACAACAATACATTTCCTTTACATGTGAGCAGAACAAAAATGACATAAATTAGTATTTTCACTCTTCACAGGAGCCACTAAACACATAATCTTGCAAGCGTGCGCGGCATTGTCTCACATGGTGAGGGTACTGCCACCTGGGGCTGGGTGTCAACTTACAACCATATAAAATTGTTGGGACTTCTATTCCTTAAACCATAACCATTTTTGCTCTCCAAGATAACGTTCTCGCCTTCCACACATTCTTCACAGCTCAGAGAACCTTCATCCCCTCCTCCACCCTGTGACTCACTTCCATGGTTCCATCTACAGCTAAGTCCACTCACAGATATCTAAAACACTTCACTTCTTCCAGTTTTTCTCCATTCAAACTTACCTCCCAATTAACTTGCTCCTCAACCCTACTGAACCTAATAGCCTTGCTATTATTCACATATACTTTCAACTTTCTCCTTTCACACACTTTACCAAAGTCAGTCACCAACCTCTGCAGTTTCTCACCCAAATCAGCCACCAACACTGTATCATCAGTAAACAACAAGTGACTCACTTCCCAAGCCCTCTATTCCACAACGGACTGCATACTTACCACTCTCTCCAAAACTCTTGCATTCACTTCCCAAACCACCTATCCATTAACAAATTAAAAAACCATGGAGACATCACAGCACCCCTGCCGCAAAAAAATATCACAAATTAAATCTGATTCTCTGACTCTCAAGTATCCAATTATTCAAAATATCCTTAAAGATCCACCTAAAGCTGATAATGGTTCCAGTCATACTGGGGTTTGCATTACTAGATAAGGCCAAGATAAGTGAATTCAGTACAAACACAAATAGGTTTCCTTAGTAAAGGGGGATTCTGCTACCAGCCAAAGCCAAAGTTCTCCTTTAGATGAAAATTCTGTACTGAATAAAGTTTTCATACAACCATTAATAACAATATAAAATGTTTTCATACATCCATTAATAACAATCTAAAAACAAAATGAGTGTGTTAGTGGTTTTGATGCACGAGACCGGGTTATAGTGTTGGGTGATTTGAATGCAAAGGTGAGTAATGTGGCAGTTGAGGGAATAATTGGTATACATGGGGTGTTCAGTGTTGTAAATGGAAATGGTGAAGAGCTTGTAGATTTATGTGCTGAAAAAGGACTGATGATTGGGAATACCTGGTTTAAAAAGCGAGATATACATAAGTATACTTATGTAAGTAGGAGAGATGGCCAGAGAGCGTTATTGGATTACGTGTTAATTGACAGGCGCGCGAAAGAGAGACTTTTGGATGTTAATGTGCTGAGAGGTGCAACTGGAGGGATGTCTGATCATTATCTTGTGGAGGCTAAGGTGAAGATTTGTATGGGTTTTCAGAAAAGAAGAGTGAATGTTGGGGTGAAGAGGGTGGTGAGAGTAAGTGAGCTTGGGAAGGAGACTTGTGTGAGGAAGTACCAGGAGAGACTGAGTACAGAATGGAAAAAGGTGAGAACAATGGAAGTAAGGGGAGTGGGGGAGGAATGGGATGTATTTAGGGAATCAGTGATGGATTGCGCAAAAGATGCTTGTGGCATGAGAAGAGTGGGAGGTGGGTTGATTAGAAAGGGTAGTGAGTGGTGGGATGAAGAAGTAAGAGTATTAGTGAAAGAGAAGAGAGAGGCATTTGGACGATTTTTGCAGGGAAAAAATGAAATTGAGTGGGAGACGTATAAAAGAAAGAGACAGGAGGTCAAGAGAAAGGTGCAAGAGGTGAAAAAAAGGGCAAATGAGAGTTGGGGTGAGAGAGTATCATTAAATTTTAGGGAGAAGAAAAAGATGTTCTGGAAGGAGGTAAATAAAGTGCGTAAGACAAGGGAGCAAATGGGAACTTCAGTGAAGGGCGCAAATGGGGAGGTGATAATAAGTAGTGGTGATGTGAGAAGGAGATGGAGTGAGTATTTTGAAGGTTTGTTGAATGTGTTTGATGATAGAGTGGCAGATATAGGGTGTTTTGGTCGAGGTGGTGTGCAAAGTGCGAGGGTTAGGGAAAATGAGTTGGTAAACAGAGAAGAGGTAGTAAAAGCTTTGCGGAAGATGAAAGCCGGCAAGGCAGCAGGTTTGGATGGTATTGCAGTGGAATTTATTAAAAAAGGGGGTGACTGTATTGTTGACTGGTTGGTAAGGTTATTTAATGTATGTATGACTCATGGTGAGGTGCCTGAGGATTGGCGGAATGCGTGCATAGTGCCATTGTACAAAGGCAAAGGGGATAAGAGTGAGTGCTCAAATTACAGAGGTATAAGTTTGTTGAGTATTCCTGGCAAATTATATGGGAGGGTATTGATTGAGAGGGTGAAGGCATGTACAGAGCATCAGATTGGGGAAGAGCAGTGTGGTTTCAGAAGTGGTAGAGGATGTGTGGATCAGGTGTTTGCTTTGAAGAATGTATGTGAGAAATACTTAGAAAAGCAAATGGATTTGTATGTAGCATTTATGGATCTGGAGAAGGCATATGATAGAGTTGATAGAGATGCTCTGTGGAAGGTATTAAGAATATATGGTGTGGGAGGCAAGTTGTTAGAAGCAGTGAAAAGTTTTTATCGAGGATGTAAGGCATGTGTAAGTGTAGGAAGAGAGGAAAGTGATTGGTTCTCAGTGAATGTAGGTTTGCGGCAGGGGTGTGTGATGTCTCCATGGTTGTTTAATTTGTTTATGGATGGGGTTGTTAGGGAGGTGAATGCAAGAGTTTTGGAAAGAGGGGCAAGTATGAAGTCTGTTGGGGATGAGAGAGCTTGGGAAGTGAGTCAGTTGTTGTTCGCTGATGATACAGCGCTGGTGGCTGATTCATGTGAGAAACTGCAGAAGCTTGTGACTGAGTTTGGTAAAGTGTGTGAAAGAAGAAAGTTAAGAGTAAATGTGAATAAGAGCAAGGTTATTAGTTACAGTAGGGTTGAGGGTCAATTCAACTGGGAGGTGAGTTTGAATGGAGAAAAACTGGAGGAAGTGAAGTGTTTTAGATATCTGGGAGTGGATCTGGCAGCGGATGGAACCATGGAAGCGGAAGTGGATCATAGGGTGGGGGAGGGGGCGAAAATTCTGGGAGCCTTGAAGAATGTGTGGAAGTCGAGAACATTATCTCGGAAAGCAAAAATGGGTATGTTTGAAGGAATAGTGGTTCCAACAATGTTGTATGGTTGCGAGGCGTGGACTAAGGATAGAGTTGTGCGCAGGAGGATGGATGTGCTGGAAATGAGATGTTTGAGGACAATGTGTGGTGTGAGGTGGTTTGATCGAGTAAGTAACATAAGGGTAAGAGAGATGTGTGGAAGTAAAAAGAGCGTGGTTGAGAGAGCAGAAGAGGGTGTTTTGAAATGGTTTGGTCACATGGAGAGAATGAGTGAGGAAAGATTGACCAAGAGGATATATGTGTCGGAGGTGGAGGGAACAAGGAGAAGAGGGAGACCAAATTGGAGGTGGAAAGATGGAGTGAAAAAGATTTTGTGTGATCGGGGCCTGAACATGCAGGAGGGTGAAAGGAGGGCAAAGAATAGAGTGAATTGGAGCGATGTGGTATACCGGGGTTGACGTGCTGTCAGTGGATTGAATCAAGGCATGTGTATGGGGGTGGGTTGGGCCATTTCTTTCGTCTGTTTCCTTGAGCTACCTCGCAAACGCGGGAGACAGCGACAAAAAAAAAAAAAAAAAAAATACTGTAAATATTCTTGAATGAACTCAATGAGTACAGTATACATAACTCACCATTACATTCTGTTGTTATATTCATGAAAGACTAACTCCTGCAGAAAGTAAGGAACTACAAGGTTGGTTGAGAGGGTGTAAGGTCATCTGCATCATTATCAGGAGGTGACTTTGTCACTTTTTTTATACAGGACGCTCATCTTAAATGTGTTCACTTATGCACATTCAAACTTAAATATATTGTTTCTTAACACCAAAAATTCTATATAAAAGATGCTGTTCAGTTATCCAATCTGAAAAGAGCAAAGTGAATGCCTCATCTAAAAACCTGTGCATTAAGTCTTCCCTGCCACCTTGAATCATAGGAAATCCTCTTAAGACACCAATAGATGCTCCCACAGAGCACACTGAGAAACGCATCCCCGCTGTCCAGTACATGTGCTGTAAGCTGTGGCAAACTGCTGACTTTTCTACTTTTGTTAATACTTTTGTGTATCATGACACAACCTCAACATCCTACGAGTGATCAATCTTCTAAAGAGCAGCCAACAACTAGGATAGTATATTACCAGTACTACTTGCATGGATAATGTGAGGGTTAGTGATGGCTGCATAAAGAGCCAGAACTTCAGCACAGTAAGCCCTCAATTTAACGGATTTCGGATTTAACGGGCAAATAATAATGCAGTACATTAATCAATAATAATCTAACAAATAAGAAAAATTAAAAAATCTGAAATACCGCACCATGAGCATTTCACATCACACTTGTTTTTGGTAATGTGGGGTAGACTCACTTTATTTCAGTCTCAGTCTGCATCAAGTTATCAAGCGGTCAGGTTGTATAAAGTGTTTCTGTTATTTCAGAAGTGACTTTAATTATCAAATAATTTTACAATCCTTACAATTCAAACTGGCATCAAGTGGTTGAAAGAGGTATAATAAAAACAGGTAGTCTGTCCTCATTTTATTATAAAGAAGTAACCTTTCACAGGAGAGGGGTGGCATCACCTATATCTCAGTTTGACTCCTGACTCCAACTGTGTAGCGAGTGTTCCTATGCTTTCAGGTGCCTACCACCTACCTATCATACCACACTAAACCCAACTCCCCCTCACAAGATTTTGGTAACTAAATGTGACATTTTTTTTTTACAACAATAACAAAAACAAAACAACAAAAAGAGAGAATGAAATTAAAATTCGACAAGGCATAAGGCAAATATACACACAATTCACTACTCAACAACAATACATTTCCTTTACATGTGAGCAGAACAAAAATGACATAAATTAGTATTTTCACTCTTCACAGGAGCCACTAAACACATAATCTTGCAAGCGTGCGCGGCATTGTCTCACATGGTGAGGGTACTGCCACCTGGGGCTGGGTGTCAACTTACAACCATATAAAATTGTTGGGACTTCTATTCCTTAAACCATAACCATTTTTGCTCTCCAAGATAACGTTCTCGCCTTCCACACATTCTTCACAGCTCAGAGAACCTTCATCCCCTCCTCCACCCTGTGACTCACTTCCATGGTTCCATCTACAGCTAAGTCCACTCACAGATATCTAAAACACTTCACTTCTTCCAGTTTTTCTCCATTCAAACTTACCTCCCAATTAACTTGCTCCTCAACCCTACTGAACCTAATAGCCTTGCTATTATTCACATATACTTTCAACTTTCTCCTTTCACACACTTTACCAAAGTCAGTCACCAACCTCTGCAGTTTCTCACCCAAATCAGCCACCAACACTGTATCATCAGTAAACAACAAGTGACTCACTTCCCAAGCCCTCTATTCCACAACGGACTGCATACTTACCACTCTCTCCAAAACTCTTGCATTCACTTCCCAAACCACCTATCCATTAACAAATTAAAAAACCATGGAGACATCATGCACCCCTGCCACAAACCGACACTTACTGGGAACCAATCACTTTCCTCTCTTCCTACTTGTACACATGCCTTACATTCTTGGTAAAAACTGTTCAATGCTTCTAGCAACTTACCTCCCACACCATATACTCTTAAAACCTTCCACAAAGCATCTCTATCAACCCTATCATATGCCTTCTCCAGATCCATAAATACTACATACAAATCCACCTGTAATTCTAAGTACTTCTCACATACGTTCTTGAAAGCAAACACATGATCCACAAATCCTCTACCACTTCTGAAACCACACTGTTCTTTCCCAGTCTGATGCTCTGTACATGCCTTCACCCTCTCAATCAATACCCTCCAATATAATTTCCCAAGAATACTCAACAAACTTAAGCCTCTGTAGTTTGAACACTCACCTTTATCCCCATTATCTTTGTACAATGGCACAATGCAAGCATTCCACCAATCCTCAGGCACTTCACCATGATCCATACATACAATGAATATCCTTATCAACCAATCAAAAACAAAGTCACCCTGTTTTTAATAAATTCCACTGAAATACCATGCAAACCCGCCTCCTTGCCAAGCTTTCATGTACGTATTCACAACGGCTCGTCTTCATCCATTCCCATCGCCTCCTCGCCCCACAGTAAAACAGCATCGCTATCCCTGCTTCAGGGAGGCAGCGCCAATTTATACAGTTTCAGCTGCTACAGCTGTATCATCGGCAAACAACAACTGACTCACTTCCCAGGCCCTCTCATCCACAACATACTGCATACTTGCCCCTCTCTCAAAAACTCTTGCATTTACCTCTCTAACCATCCCATCCATAAACAAATCAAACAACTATAGGGACACAACCCTGCCACAGACTGACCTTCACTTGGAACCAATCACTCTCCTCTCTTCTTACTCGTACACATGCCTTACATCCTTGGTAAAAACTTTTCACTGCTTCTAGCAAGATACTTACCACACCATAAACTCTTAAAACCTTCAACAAAGCATCTCAATCAACCCTATCATATGCCTTCTCTAAACCCATGAATGCTACATACAAATCCATCTGTTTTTCTACATACAAATCCATCTGTTTTTCTAAGTATTTCTCACATACATTCTTCAAAGCAAACATCTGATCCAAACATCTACCATTTCTGAAATCACACTGCTCTTCCCCAATCCGATGCTCTGTACATGCCTTCACCCTCTTAATCCCTCCCATATAATTTCCCAGGAATACTCCACAAACTTATGCCTCTGTAGTTGCAACACTCACCTTTATCCCCTTTACCTTTGTGCAATGGCAATATGCATGCATTATGCCAATCCTCAGGCACTTCACCATGATCCATATATACACTGAATATCCTTATCCACCAATCAACAACACAGTCACCCCCTTTTTAATAAATTGCACTGCAATACCATCCAAATACGCCACCTTGCCAGACTTCCTCTTCCACAAAGTTTTCACTACCTCTTCTCTCTTTACCAAACCATTCTCCTAACCCTCTCAGTTTGCACACCACCCCGACCAAAATACCCTATTTCTGCCATTCTATCTTCTAACACACTCAAAAAACCTTCAAAATACTCACCCCATCTTCTCACTTCATCACTACCTGCTATCATCTCCCCACTTGCTCCTTCACCGATGTTCACATTTGTTCTCTAGTCTTTCACATGCTATTCATCTCCTTCCAAAACATCTTTTTATCCTCCCTAAAGTTTAATGATACTCTCTCTCACCCCAACCCTCAATTACCCTCTTTATCAACCTTTGCACCTTTCCCTTGACCTTCTGCTGCTTTCTTTTATATATCTCCTTTGTACCTTTCCCTTGACCTTCTGCTGCTTTCTTTTATACATCTCCCAGTCATTTGCACAACTTCCCTGCATGTATCGTCCAAACACCTCTCTTTTCTATTTCACTAACAACCTTACTTCTTCGTCCCACCACTCACTACCCTTTCTAATCTGCCCATCTCCCACCTTTCTCATGCCACATGCATCTTTTGTGCAAGCCATTACTGCTTCCCTCAATACATTTCCTTCCTCATCTACTTCCCTCACATCATTTGCTCTCACCTTTTGCCATTCTACATTCAATCTCTCCAGGTACTTCCACACACAAGTCTCCTTTCCAAGCTCACTTACTCTTGCTACTCTCTTCTCCCCAAAACTCTCCCTTCTTTTTTGAAACCTCTACAAATCTTCACCCTCGCCTCCACAAGATAGTGACCAGACATCCCTCCAGCTGCCCCTCTCAGCACATTAACATCCAAAAGTTTCTCTTTTACACACCTATAAATTAACACGTAATCTAATAATGCCTTCTGATCATCTTTCCTACTCATATATGTATATTTATGTATATCTCTCTTTTTAAACCAGGTATTCCCAATCACCAGTATTTTTTCAGCACACAAATCCACTAGCTCTTCACCATTCCCATTTACAACACTGAATACCCTATGTACACCAATTATACCCTCAACTGCCACATTACTCACCTTTGCATTAAAATCAACCATCACTAAATCCTAGTCTTGTGCATCAAAGCTGCTGACACACTCACTCAGCTTCTCCCAGAACACTTGCCTCTCATGATCATTCTTCTCATGACCAGGTGCATAGGCACCAATAATCACCCCTCTCTCTCCGTCCACTTTCAGTTTTACCTACATCAATCTAGAATCTACTTTCTTACACTCTATCACATACTCCCACAACTCCTGCTTCAGCAGTAGTGCTACTCCTTTCTTATCTCTTCTCCTCTCACCAACCCCTGACTTTACTCCCAACACTTTCCCAAACCATTCTTCCCCTTTACCCTTGAGCTCCATTTCACTCAGAGCCAGAACATCCATATATCTTTCCTCAAACATACTACCTATCTCTCCTTTCTTATCTTGGTTACATCCACACACTTTCAGACACCCCAATCTGAGCCTTTGAGGAGAATGAGAATTTCCATCTTGACTCCTTCTGTTTCCCTTTTTAGAAATTTAAATACAAGGAGGGAGGGTTTCATATCTTCCTATATTTTGCTATCTCTTAATGAATATCATCTTATTGCAAATGATAATGAAAAACTAGATGCTTCTGTATATCCTCTTCACTCATATTCTTTAAGTATCATTTTAGCAATGCTGTTAATTGACCTATTTCTTTAATATGACCAGAACACTCAGCACAATTTTCTCTAAACATTTTTGGGAAAATGGTAGAAAGGATTGGTCTGTCAATATCTTCAACCACTCTAAAGAAACTGACGATTCAACAAACATCATGCAACACTCTAAACGAGGAAAACATGAAACTTGACAGGAGAGATATTGTAAGCACTAATAGATGCACAATGGTTGTAAAATCTTATGGAATAAATTTCAACCTCCTTCATTCTATATGAGATATACCGCATCAACGAATTCTATCTATAATCTATTTCAGCATTTGACAAAAAAATCTTACCAATGATTATCACCAATCTGATGGGATTTCCATAATATTAGTCAGTTTACAATATTTTCTTTGCAAATGGGGAACTACTACTTAATCAAATGCATCACAACTACTATCTGCTACAGGAAGCAATTATCTCCAGCTCTTACCATGGTCTTTCGAATCGGTATAATCCGCCAACATATCTTCAAGAGATTTGTTACCAATGCATGTGCTGACCTTTCTTCCTCTTTTTCGTAGATTTACACATTCTGCCAAATCTGGTAGTTCTTGTAGCAGATACTGAGATGCTTTTAAACAGCCCCTTTCCTCTAAAAAACCTGTGAGTAGAGACAATAAGTATGTATATAAATTGAAAATAAACAACAACCAATATCTAATACTTATCAATATCAAACATGTCCAATTATACCTAATACAGGGAATCCCGTTTCCCACATATATGAATCTCCTTATAATCAAAGACCTCTATATTGTTTTCATATGGACACTAGCAATATGGTAACTGGCCATTACGATAACTTCACCTGTCCTTGTACAACAAAGCTGTGTACTTATCTTTTTTTCTCTCCCTTTTCACATAAACTGTTTCACTTCCCAAATATATTCATATTTTTTTATAAAAGGCATTCATATTGAGAAAGAAATATTTTTTTTTATTAATGTGTTCCTTAATAAGTTATCTAAAATTTCTTTCCAATAAATATATAAAAGTTTACATTTCTACATGAGATTACGTGAAAAACAAACATCTTTTCTTAATGTGAATATGAACAAAACTTGTAATTCTTAAATTGTTTAAACAAAATATAGCAATTCAACTGCATGGCCTAAAAATGCATTAGATTTAAAACATAAAGGTATCAGGATAAATAATGTTGAAACAAGCCCACCTGCCCAGGATCAGGTTTCTTGGGGATTCATTCACTCACCACTAGCAACAAATACTTTAAATTTTACTGAGACACAGATAGATAAAAACAATAAATACAGACAAAGATACAATGTTTTTACAAATATGACCTGTAACTGTCTCTTTAGAATATGATCCAAATGAAAAATTATCTAAATCCCACAGAAAAAGAAAACTGAATAATCTGAAATGAAAGGAATGCGCTAAATAAAAACTTTTCTTCTTTCTTTCATACTATTCGCCATTTCCCGCGATAGCGAGGTAGCATTCTGAACAGAGGACTGGGCCTTTGAGGGAATATCCTCACCTGGCCCCCTTCTCTGAGAAGGGGGGCTAAATAAAAACAAAAAGATATAAATCTACAAAACTATATATATATATATATGACACTTATGAAAACCTGTAATATAAAATAGAGGTAACATTAATATCCTATCCCTGGGGATAGGGGAGAAAGAATACTTCCCACACATTCCTCACGTGTCGTAGAAAGCGACTAAAAGGGATGGGAGCGGGGGGCTGGAGACCCTCCCCTCCTTGTATTTTAACTTTCTAAAAGGGGAAACAGAAGGAGTCACATAGGGAGTGCTCATCCTCCTCGAAGGCTCAGATTGGGGTGTCTAAATGTGTGTGGATGTAACCAAGATGAGAAAAAAGGAGAGACAGGTAGTATGTTTGAGAAAAACGAACTTGAATGTTTTGGCTCTGAGTGAAACAAAGCTCAAGGGTAAAGGGGAAGAGTGGTTTGGGAATGTCTTAGAAGTAAAGTCAGGGGTTAGTGAGAGGACAATAGCAAGGAGTGGAGTAGCACTACTCCTGAAACAGGAGTGGTGGGAATATGTGTTAGAGTGTAAGAAATTAACTCGAGATTGATATATGTAAAACTGAAAGTGGATGGAGAGAGATGGGTGATTATTGGTGCATATGCACCTGGGCATGAGAAGAAAGATCATGAGAGGCAAGTCTTTTGGGAGCAGCTGAGTGAGTGTGTTAGTAGTTTTGATGCACGAGACCAGGTTATAGTGATGGGTGATTTGAATGCAAAGGTGAGTAATGTGGCAGTCGAGGGAATAATTGGTGTACATGGGGTGTTCGGTGTTGTAAATGGAAATGGTGAAGAGCTTGTAGATTTATGTGCTGAAAAAGGACTGGTGACTGGGAATACCTAGTTTAAAAAGAGATATACATAAGTATACGTATGTAAGTAGGAGAGATGGCCAGAGAGCATTATTGGATTACGTGTTAATTGGCATCAGAGATATACATAGATAGATAGATAGAGTGTGCTCTGTGATATATATATAAGTGGTGAACTTAAGCTGACCATCCATGCTCGAGTTTTAGTCAAGTGTGGTAAACAGCTACCATTTTGTAGATAAAGATAAAGCATCAAAGAAATGAAGAAGAAGAAACTGCCGTTAGGTCTTGCTGTCGAGCCGCACCGGACACCTGCTCAAGGAAATTGCCCATCGCTGACCAACACTTCCACTGGACCTCTATCATCACCTCGTTAAGATCATCGTGTGTCAAGACATCATATAAAGCGCCTCTTCGCAAACGGAACTACCTTGGCCCACCAGTGATGTTACTACGTTTGTGAATCGGGAACCAATGCAACACAAACCCCGCCAGGTGGTAGAGTTTCCCGCAGTGTATCGAGACAGACTTCCCCAGAACTTTTTTTTAAAGGGGAAGTAAATGTTTATAGTTGTGTTACTGGAGTGATAGTTTTCATACATGGTGTTTTGACAAGAAAATAGTGAAATTGGAGAAAAATGTAGCTTAGACATTGAAGCTTATTGATACAGTGGTTAAATTGATGAGAACTGCTATTGACATTTGTGTAAATAAATTATACATTTCCTTTTTCCATAGCCAGAGGTTGAACCATTATGTGACATTCATTTTTTCATTCATTTCAAGCTAGAAGTTTCAGTTTTCTAAATTGTTTCTTACATTTTTCATATGTATATATATGTATGTGTGTGTGTGAGTATATGTGCGTATGTATGTGTATGTGTCTGTATGTGTATATGTATATATATATGTATATTATCCCTGGGGATAGGGGTGAAAGAATACTTCCCACGTATTCCTCGCGTGTCGTAGAAAGCGACTAGAGGGGACGGGAGCGGGGGGCCAGAAATCCTCCCCTCCTTGTATTAACTTTCTAAAATGGGAAACAGAAGAAGGAGTCACGC
Organism: Panulirus ornatus; assembly: GCF_036320965.1. Taxonomy (NCBI): domain Eukaryota; kingdom Metazoa; phylum Arthropoda; class Malacostraca; order Decapoda; family Palinuridae; genus Panulirus; species Panulirus ornatus. The sequence goes on along the minus strand of NC_092275.1, from coordinate 6,864,027 downwards.
GGGGAGTGCTCATCCTCCTCGAAGGCTCAGAGTGGGGTGCCTAAATGTGTGTGGATGTAACCAAGATGTGAAAAAAGGAGAGATAGGTAGTATGTTTGAGGAAAGGAACCTGGATGTTTTGGCTCTGAGTGAAACGAAGCTCAAGGGTAAAGGGGAAGAGTGGTTTGGGAATGTCTGGGGAGTAAAGTCAGGGGTTAGTGAGACGACAAGAGCAAGGGAAGGAGTAGCAATACTCCTGAAACAGGAGTTGTGGGAGTATGTGATAGAATGTAAGAAAGTAAATTCTCGATTAATATGGGTAAAACTGAAAGTTGATGGAGAGAGGTGGGTGATTATTGGTGCATATGCACCTGGGCATGAGAAGAAAGATCATGAGAGGCAAGTGTTTTGGGAGCAGCTGAATGAGTGTGTTAGTGGTTTTGATGCACGAGACCGGGTTATAGTGATGGGTGATTTGAATGCAAAGGTGAGTAATGTGGCAGTTGAGGGAATAATTGGTATACATGGGGTGTTCAGTGTTGTAAATGGAAATGGTGAAGAGCTTGTAGATTTATGTGCTGAAAAAGGACTGATGATTGGGAATACCTGGTTTAAAAAGCGAGATATACATAAGTATACTTATGTAAGTAGGAGTGATGGCCAGAGAGCGTTATTGGATTACGTGTTAATTGACAGGCGTGCGAAAGAGAGACTTTTGGATGTTAATGTGCTGAGAGGTGCAACTGGAGGGATGTCTGATCATTATCTTGTGGAGGCTAAGGTGAAGATTTGTATGGGTTTTCAGAAAAGAAGAGTGAATGTTGGGGTGAAGAGGGTGGTGAGAGTAAGTGAGCTTGGGAAGGAGACCTGTGTGAGGAAGTACCAGGAGAGACTGAGTACAGAATGGAAAAAGGTGAGAACAATGGAAGTAAGGGGAGTGGGGGAGGAAGGGGATGTACTTAGGGAATCAGTGATGGATTGCGCAAAAGATGCTTGTGGCATGAGAAGAGTGGGAGGTGGGTTGATTAGAAAGGGTAGTGAGTGGTGGGATGAAGAAGTAAGAGTATTAGTGAAAGAGAAGAGAGAGGCATTTGGACAATTTTTGCAGGGAAAAAATGCAATTGAGTGGGAGATGTATAAAAGAAAGAGACAGGAGGTCAAGAGAAAGGTGCAAGAGGTGAAAAAAAGGGCAAATGAGAGTTGGGGTGAGAGAGTATCATTAAATTTTAGGGAGAAGAAAAAGATGTTCTGGAAGGAGGTAAATAAAGTGCGTAAAACAAGGGAGGAAATGGGAACTTCAGTGAAGGGCGCAAATGGGGAGGTGATAACAAGTAGTGGTGATGTGAGAAGGAGATGGAGTGAGTATCTTGAAGGTTTGTTGAATGTGTTTGATGATAGAGTGGCAGATATAGGGTGTTTTGGTCGAGGTGGTGTGCAAAGTGAGAGGGTTAGGGAAAATGATTTGGTAAACAGAGAAGAGGTAGTGAAAGCTTTGCGGAAGATGAAAGCCGGCAAGGCAGCAGGTTTGGATGGTATTGCAGTGGAATTTATTAAAAAAGGGGGTGACTGTATTGTTGACTGGTTGGTAAGGTTATTTAATGTATGTATGACTCATGGTGAGGTGCCTGAGGATTGGCGGGATGCGTGCATAGTGCCATTGTACAAAGGCAAAGGGGATAAGAGTGAGTGCTCAAATTACAGAGGTATAAGTTTGTTGAGTATTCCTGGTAAATTATATGGGAAGGTATTGATTGAGAGGGTGAAGGCATGTACAGAGCATCAGATTGGGGAAGAGCAGTGTGGTTTCAGAAGTGGTAGAGGATGCGTGGATCAGGTGTTTGCTTTGAAGAATGTATGTGAGAAATAATTAGAAAAGCAAATGGATTTGTATGTAGCATTTATGGATCTGGAGAAGGCATATGATAGAGTTGATAGAGATGCTCTGTGGAAGGTATTAAGAATATATGGTGTGGGAGGAAAGTTGTTAGAAGCAGTGAAAAGTTTTTATCGAGGATGTAAGGCATGTGTACGTGTAGGAAGAGAGGAAAGTGATTGGTTCTCAGTGAATGTAGGTTTGCAGCAGGGGTGTGTGATGTCTCCATGGTTGTTTAATTTGTTTATGGATGGGGTTGTTAGGGAGGTAAATGCAAGAGTTTTGGAAAGAGGGGCAAGTATGAAGTCTGTTGGGGATGAGAGAGCTTGGGAAGTGAGTCAGTTGTTGTTCGCTGATGATACAGCGCTGGTGGCTGATTCATGTGAGAAACTGCAGAAGCTGGTGACTGAGTTTGGTAAAGTGTGTGGAAGAAGAAAGTTAAGAGTAAATGTGAAAAAGAGCAAGGTTATTAGGTACAGTAGGGTTGAGGGTCAAGTCAATTGGGAGGTGAGTTTGAATGGAGAAAAACTGGAGGAAGTGAGGTGTTTTAGATATCTGGGAGTGGATCTGGCAGCGGATGGAACCATGGAAGCGGAAGTGGATCATAGGGTGGGGGAGGGGGCGAAAATTCTGGGAGCCTTGAAGAATGTGTGGAAGTCGAGAACATTATCTCGGAAAGCAAAAATGGGTATGTTTGAAGGAATAGTGGTTCCAACAATGTTGTATGGTTGCGAGGCGTGGGCTATGGATAGAGTTGTGCGCAGGAGGATGGATGTGCTGGAAATGAGATGTTTGAGGACAATGTGTGGTGTGAGGTGGTTTGATCGAGTGAGTAACGTAAGGGTAAGAGAGATGCGTGGAAATAAAAAGAGCGTGGTTGAGAGAGCAGAAGAGGGTGTTTTGAAGTGGTTTGGGCACATGGAGAGAATGAGTGAGGAAAGATTGACCAAGAGGATATATGTGTCGGAGGTGGAGGGAACGAGGAGAAGAGGGAGACCAAATTGGAGGTGGAAAGATGGAGTGAAAAAGATTTTGTGTGATCGGGGCCTGAACATGCAGGAGGGTGAAAGGAGGGCAAGGAATAGAGTGAATTGGAGCGATGTGGTATACCGGGGTTGATGTGCTGTCAGTGGATTGAATCAAGGCATGTGAAGCATCTGGGGTAAACCATGGAAAGCTGTGTAGGTATGTTTATTTGTGTGTGTGGACGTATGTATATACATGTGTATGGGGGGGGGGGGGTGGGCCATTTCTTTCATCTGTTTCCTTGCGCTACCTCGCAAACGCGGGAGACAGTGACAAAGTATAATAAAAAAAAAAAAAAATATATATATATATATATATATATATATATATATATATATATATATATATATATATATATTCATGTGAGAAACTGCAGAAGCTGGTGACTGAGTTTGGTAAAGTGTGTGAAAGAAGAAAGTTAAGAGTAAATGTGAATAAGAGCAAGGTTATTAGGTACAGTAGGGTTGAGGGTCAAGTCAATTGGGAGGTGAGTTTGAATGGAGAAAAACTGGAGGAATAAAGTGTTTTAGATATCTGGGAGTGGATCTGGCAGCGGATGGAACCATGGAAGCGGAAGTGGATCATAGGGTGGGGGAGGGGGTGAAAATTCTGGGAGCCTTGAAGAATGTGTGGTAGTCGAGAACATTATCTCGGAAAGCAAAAATGGGTATGTTTGAAGGAATAGTGGTTCCAACAATGTTGTATGGTTGCGAGGCATGGGCTATGGATAGAGTTGTGCGCAGGAGGATGGATGTGCTGGAAATGAGATGTTTGAGGACAATGTGTGGTGTGAGGTGGTTTGATCGAGTAAGTAACGTAGGGGTAAGAGAGATGTGTGGAAATAAAAAGAGCGTGGTTGAGAGAGCAGAAGAGGGTGTTTTGAAATGGTTTGGGCACATGGAGAGAATGAGTGAGGAAAGATTGACCAAGAGGATATATGTGTCGGAGGTGGAGGGAACGAGGAGAAGTGGGAGACCAAATTGGAGGTGGAAAGATGGAGTGAAAAAGATTTTGTCTGATCGGGTCCTGAACATGCAGGAGGGTGAAAGGAGGGCAAAGAATAGAGTGAATTGGATCGATGTGGTGTACCGGGGTTGACGTGCTGTCGGTGGATTGGATCAGGGCATGTGGAGCGTCTGGGGTAACCCATGGAAAGCTGTGTAGGTATGTATATTTGCGTGTGTGGACGTATGTATATACATGTGTATGGGGGTGGGTTGGGCCATTTTCTTTCGTCTGTTTCCTTGCGCTGCCTCGCAAACGCGGTAGACAGCGACAAAGCAAAAAATATATATATATATATATATATATATATCCCTGGGGATAGGGGATTAAGAATACTTCCCACGTATTCCCTGCGTGTCGTAGAAGGCGACTAAAAGGGGAGGGAGCGGGGGGCTGGAAATCCTCCCCTCTCATTTTTTTTTTTAATTTTCCAAAAGAAGGAACAGAGGGGGCCAGGTGAGGATATTCCAAAAAAGGCCCAGTCCTCTGTTCTTAACGCTACCTCGCTAACGCGGGAAATGGCAAATAGTTTAAAAGAAAAGAAAAAAAGTGTTAATTGATAGGCACGCAAAAGAGAGGCTTTTGGATGTTAATGTTCTGAGAGGTGCAACTGGAGGAATGTCTGATCATTATCTTGTGGAGGCGAAGGTGAAGATTTGTACAGGTCTTCAGAAAAGGAGAGAGAATGTTGGGGTGAAGAGAGTGGTGAGAGTAAGTGAGCTTGGGAAGGAGACTTGTGTCAGGAAGTACCAGGAGAGACTTGAGTACAGAATGGAAGAAGGTGAGAACTAAGGACGTAAGGGGAGTGGGGGAGGAATGGGATGTATTTAGGGAAGCAGTGATGGCTTGCGCAAAAGATGCTTGTGGCATGAGAAGCGTGGGAGGTGGGCAGATTAGAAAGGGTAGTGAGTGGTGGGATGAAGAAGTAAGATTGAGAAAGAGAAGAGAGGCATTTGGACGATTTTTGCAGGGAAATAATGCAAATGACTGTGAGATGTATAAAAGAAAGAGGCAGGAGGTCAAGAGAAAGGTGCAAGAGGTGAAAAAGAGGACAAATGAGAGTTAGGGTGAGAGGGTATCGTTAAATTTTAGGGAGAATAAAAAGATGTTTTAGAAGGAGGTAAATAAAGTGCATAAGACAAGTGAACAAATGGGAACATCAGTGAAGGGGGGTAATGGGGAGGTGATTGTTGACTGGGTGGTAAGGTTATTTAATGTACGTATGTCTCATGGTGAGGTGCCTGATGATTGGTGGAATGCTTGAATAGTGCCATTGTACAAAGGCAAAGGGGATAAAAGTGAGTGCTCAAATTACAGAGGTATAAGTTTGTTGAGTATTCCTGGGAAATGATATGGGAGGGTATTGATTGAGAGGGTGAAGGCATGTACAAAGCATTAGATTGGGGAAGAGCAGTGTGGTTTCAGAAGTGGTAGGGGATGTGTGGATCAGGTGTTTGCTTTGAAGAATGTATGTTAGAAATACTTAGAAAAGCAAATGGATCTGTATGTAGCATTCATGGATCTGGAGAAGGAATATGATAAGAGTTGATAGAGATGCTCTGTGGAAGGTATTAAGAATATATGGTGTGGGAGGCAAGTTGTTAGAAGCAGTGAAAAGTTTTTATCAAGGATGTAAGGCATGTGTACGTGTAGAAAGAGAGGAAAGTGATTGGTTCTCAGTGAATGTAGGTTTGCGGCAGGGGTGTGTAATGTCTCCATGGTTGTTTAATTTGTTTGTGGATGGGGTTGTCAGGGAGGTGAATGCAAGAGTTTTGGAAAGAGGGGCAAGTATGCAGTCTGTTGTGGATGGGACAGCTTGGGAAGTGAGTCAGTTGTTGTTCGCTGATGATACAGCGCTGGTGGCTGATTCGTGTGAAAAACTGCAGAAGCTAGTGACTGAGTTTAGTAAAGTGTGTGAAAGAAGAAAGCTGAGAGTAAATGTGAATAAGAGCAAGGTTATTAGGTACAGTAGGGTTAAGGGTCATGTCAACTGGGAGGTAAGTTTGAATAGAGAAAAACTGGAGGAAGTGAAGTGTTTAAGATATCTGGGAGTGGATTTTGCAGCGGATGGAAACATGGACGCAGAATTGAATCATAGGATGGGGGAGGGGGTGAAAGTTCTGGGAGCACTGGGAAAATGTGTGGAAGTCGAGAACATTATCTCGGAAAGCAAAAATGGGTATGTTTGAAGGAATAGTGGTACCAACAATGTTATACAGTTGTGAGGCATGGGATATGGATAGAGTTGTGCGCAGGAGGGTGGATGTGCTGGAAATGAGATGTTTGAGGACAATATGTGGTGTGAGATGGTTTGAACGAGTAAGTAATAATAGGGTAAGAGAGATGCGTGGTAATAAAAAGAGTGTGGTTGAGAGAGCAGAAGAGGGTGTTTTAAAATGGTTTGGTCACATGGAGAGAATGAGTGAGGAAAGAATGACCAAGAGGATATATGTGTCAGAGGTGGAGGGAACAAGGACAAGTGGGAGACCAAATTGGAGGTGGAAAGATGGAGTGAAAAAGATTTAGAGTGATCAGGGCCTGAACATGCAGAAGGTGAAAGGCGTGCAAGGAATAGAGTGCATTGGAACGAAGTGGTATACTGGGGTCGACGTGCTGTCAATGGATTGAACCAGGACATGAGAAGCATCTGGGGTAAACCATGGAAAGTTCTGTGGGGCCTGGATGTGGAAAGGGAGCTGTGGTTTCGGTGCATTGTTACATGACAGCTAGAGACTGAGTGTGAACGAATGGGGCCTTTGTTGTCTTTTCCTAGTGCTACCTCGCACACATGTGGGGGGAGGGGGTCGTTATTTCATGTGTGGCAGGGTGGTGATGGGAATGAATAAAGGCAGACAGTATGAATTATGTACATGTGTATATATGTATATGTCTGTGTGTGTACACATATGTATACGTTGAGATGTATAGGTATGTATATGTGTGTGTGTGGACGTGTATGTATATACATATGTATGTGGGTGGGTTGGGCCATTTCTTTCGTCTGTTTCCTTGCGCTACCTCGCTAACGCAGGAGACAGCGACAAAGCAAAATAATAAAAGAATAGAATAATAAATTAATATAACATGCTATATTTCACACTTAATGCTACATTCACATGAAATCCCTGAGGGCAAATACACTCACTGATTTTCCTTTTAATGAATAAAGCTTCTGCCCAGACACACTTTTGCTTTCGTCATGTTGCATATTAAGAAAAAATCAAGATCCTTAAAGGTCAAACCAGGAAAAACTTCCACACTTTGCATAAATACATAAGTAAGGAAATGCAATACAGTATTGCGATAAAGGGAATACATGGAAGCATTTTTACTCATTTGGAGAAACTGGTCCGCTATAATAGGTTGGGCATATGGAGAATGAGTGAGGAAAGATTAACAAAGAGGAGATGTGTGTCAGAGGTGGAGGGAACAAGGAGAAGCAGGAAACAAAATTGGAGGTGGAAGGATAGAGTGAAAAAGATTTTGAGCAATCGGGACCTGAACATTCAGGAGGGTGTAAGGCGTGCAAGGCATATGAAACAGCCAAGAGAAACCACTGAAAGGTCTATTGGGTCTTGTGAACAGAGGGCTGTGGTATCAGTGCATTATACATAACAGTTAGATGTGGATGTGAGCGTATAAAGCCTTTTCTTCATCTGATCCAAATAATACCTCACTAATGTGGGTCACAGTGAACAAATATGAGGAAAAGAAATATAAGCAGAAAAAAAAAGATAAGGGTACTGATCCATGATATAATGATCCACAGCAGCAACAGCACATTTCACATATTAACTACGTGCAATCCAAGAGAAAAACGAGCTCTGAGAAGCTGGAAGTGAACAGATCGACGATGTCAGCCCATTTCCTATCACTTACCATGAAAACTTCACCAAACATCCCCAAGCAACAAAGATTCACCTAAATTTTCAATGTTTTAGAAGAAATATATCAATGTTATTCTCATCTTCTCTTTCCTGCCTTGTGTTAAGATGTTTCACTGTGTCAATATCAAAATGCAGTTAAACTGTGCAACTAATCTACCTGCAACAATATCAAGACGACATCAAACACATAAAAAATATGGTAACTGTCAGCTGTCAAGAACATTTACTTGGATTTTCACTGGTTCTGTTTGCTTTTAAAGCATTTCACTCCCTTTAACATTACATCTCTAAAGAAGGATAACATTTCCTTTTCTCTTTTCCTAAATCTCCTGAAGTAAAGAAATAAATTATTCAAACTATATTTCCCCACAGGTCAAGTTAAAAGCCAGCAATATCAAGGTAGTTTAAGATGATGTAATGAATATGGCTTTTAATTGTGACTTTTATGGGTGCAGGTGAAGATGAGGGTGAAAGAAAGGTATGGGTGCAGCCAGGATCAGGGTGTAGTTAACATGTTTTCATCAAAAGTTTCATAAATCAATCCTTATATTTAATTCTTTCTTCCTCTGCATGTGCACTGCTTCGCCTTTGCGCACGTTTCATCTACTAGATCACTTCTGTGCAACAGGGAAAATGTAATAAATTAAAATGCAAGTGGGAGAGACAATTCTAAAAATTACCATATCTTGTGAAAAACCTCACCAAACTTTCTCTAGCTACCAAAAATGATGTTAACTACAATATCACTGAAAAAATATATAATCATTATGACCTAATGTTCTGATATATTTAAGAGGAAGTTAGTTAGTGGGTGAATTCATCTCTGGAAGGTATTTAAATGACATCAAAACATTCACATCTTTTTATACTTTTGGCGATATGACAAACTTAGGTTGCTAATGCACGTTAGGTGAAATTTTCATTCTTTCTGATTTCAAGAAATTTTTCACTTCAGCAACACTAACCCAAATTGTCACTGGCATCCCCACCAGCATAATTTACTATCACAAGATAAACAAAAAATAATGTACCAAATCAAGCTTCCTGATGTAATTCATTTCTACTAACTTCAAGTTCATTGATTGGCTTTTCTTGCAAATCCTAGTTATTGCTGCGGTGTCCCTACTCTAGAACTTGATCGAATAATAAACTACTCTCCGGATCTAAATCAATATATTTATGAATAACGAATATATCCTAAAGATTCTTATGTCAGTGAAAGCAAAAGGAAATATCAAGGAGACAACACTACAATCTAATACCAAGTTAGTCCTACACACTACAATTTCAAAGAGCAATATCTTACCCTTGGCCTAAGTTAATTACACGATCATTAATGAATAGGTGAAACAGTTCTGTCATCTGAAAACACTTTTCAGAAACTGACACGTCTGACAGGACCACAATACATGAAATTTGACCATGAAGTTATAATGAAAGTGGCCACACAGTCGCAAGTCAGCTCTCTTACCTAATACAAGACGTGCTATTTCTGATGGCAATAGAGATGACATTGTTATTGCTAAAGTTTCTTACACACCAAAACTTCAAACGGTATAATCCATGAATTTAAATAATAAGGCAGAAATTTCATTTGTTTACAACGACAACCGCCAGTGTATAAGATCCCTCGACAAAGTAAACACTAAAAGTCTTTTAAAAGTATGAAAATAAAATTAAAGTTCTCCGTTGCGTAAAACTACACTAACTATGCATTTCCTCCCCTAGTATCAGTAGAATTTATGAAAGTGATAAATATACAGTCTTAAAATAAGCGGTTACAAGTGTCTTATAATAATTCGTCAGTGATATATTACTGGAACTCCCGCTCATATTAATAAAACATTTTTATTAGATGAAGTCCGACCTTAAATTTGGATTCAGAGTCTGAAATCTAAATGGAGATATCACAAATGACACTTCTTATTTTTCCTTTGAAAGCCAAACTTACTATCGGCTTTCTCGTACATTCTTGATAACCAATGAATTATTTGACAACGTTCAATTATACATAATAAAAGAAACAAGATACATATAAAGAAATCAAAGTACTACCAGGAAAAGTAAAGAACTAGCTGTCTAGAGATAGATTAACTATATTTAGTATGCATAAGCATTGACACCTTAGATAAAATATCTATATCTGAAAATCTAAGAAGAGATGATCAATTACTACATATGATAATATCATGTGGGTTTTTTTTTTATTCATTTCTGTGGACAGTCCAATGTTCCAATTAATAATGCAGGCCATGTATCCTCCTTGACCTAATTCGGCCAATAAGGCGCTTTCCCTGAACGTAGAAATAATGATGCCACTTCCCAACGTGAACTGGCCGTTAACTTCAACCGCACGCTGAAATCAAGCCCATTGGAGTGAGACAATGCTAAAGTTACTCAGCGAATGTACCGCTTGATTCCATTGGTCTCAGTCAGAGAGTTATTTTCTCCCATCAACGCTGGCGTAATGGGGACACAAGTTTGATTATATCAAGACCAGAGGTACGGTATCGCAAACTCCTGCTACAAAATGCTACAAAAGATGAAGATTGGTAGTAATGGCGTATTGTTAACTCTGCTTTACTGTTTACTTCAGACTCTAAATAGCCAAAGTTCCTGAGCTATTACTGAATGAAGATGTGATACTGAAGGACAATTGGGGCTGTTTCATGGCAATGCTCGTTTCAGCCATGGACAATTGTACACCAGAAAGGTGAAAGCTGCAGAATTGGCAACTCCAAACGTGCTAAAGATGCCTCTTGCAGAATCTCGCTGCGGTTTTCCATGGGTAAATTTGCATTCAAGCTTGTCCCACAAGAAAAATTGTCTTTTGAATTTGGCCACTGGTGAATTTTGCCCTTTGCACAGTATTCACAGGTGAAAAAGGATATCATTCACCTGTGAATACTGTGAATGTTAAGGAAAGTATTATCATTCTGAATTTTGAAAAGAATAATATCACTGATAGCAAAGTCCTTTTCTGTGTGGCACTTAAGTCACTTGCTCAGCTAAGCAAAAAAATAAGAAGAAATCTTTCTGCATACGGCCCCTGTAGATTTGCTCATGTGAAAAGGAGTAACCAGTTCATAGTTTCTGATAATAGAAAGTGGGTTTTGAGTTCATACATTTTTTCCGTGAAATGTGAGCTATAAGTTCATAGACTATAATTGTTTGTGAGACAGGTTATCACTTGTCGGTCTGAAGGCTGTTTGTGGAGTGCAGGCCTCCTGCGAAACGTGAATTCTAAGTCCATAATCTTGTGAAGTATGGTTTGCAAGTAAGTAGACACAACTGTTTGAGAAAAAAAAATAGTTACAAATCCGTACTGATCTGTGAAACGTATATTGTAAGTCCATAAACATTTGGCCTGTTTTGCGACTTGCCCTGTCTGGAGATTATGTGCGGTGCCAATATCACTTCGGCTCTTTATCCATTCCTTCACTTATGGCTCTCTTTCAGTTTAGTTGCTGTGAATATCTAGCGTTGCAGGTCTCCATCTATGTCTCTTTCCTGCTTCCATGAATGAAAATGGTTTCCCAGTCCTGAGGTTATGTAAGCAAGAATAAACTACAATTGAAATAGAGGACCTCTCCTGTCAAATGGGATTACCCGATCAATGAACTCCCCCTTTGATGTAATTTCCTGTATTCGACTTAAAAGGAAGAGGGTTTTCCACTAGTGGAGCCTTGTCTCAAGCTTTCTCTAGTCGACATACATCTTATAATACTCCCACCACCCTTACACCCAACTAGTATTTCTTTTACAATCTTGCTAAGCCTCTGATCATGGCTTCCACTGATTATCTTCCTGCACCTCATGAAGGACTGTTTACTATCAGTGTAATCCAGTGTAATTTAAATGCTCTTGTCAGGTCACCCCCCTTCTCTTTTCCTTTCCACGGTGGGCAGCTGTGTAATGCTTTACGTTTCACCGTAGCATAGTTCTTTTAATTCCGGAACCATCTTGGCTACTCTTCTCCCTGAGTGCGGAGACCAGATCTAAATGGAAAAGAGTAGCTTCGTTCTGGTGATATGTTGCAAATGCCTTACAAAGCATTTCTTAAAAGCGATTCTAATTATTGCCAGCAGATTGTTTATTTCTTTCAAAATTCTTATGATATGTAGTTTTGGCGACAGATCAGAGCAATATCAAGCCCTAGTTCTCTTCCACACATCGATTCCTGTAGCTTCTTCCTCGACAGGTAATATTGGTAGGGGACCTTCTTTCGCCGTGCTTCATTACTTTTTCACTTACATGGATCGAATCTCCTCATACATTTATCATATCAACTTTGCAGTTTGTCTAGGTCCTCCTGTACTTTGGTACATTTGTTGTAATGTGTTACATTCGGTTTGTCAGAACTTTTGAGGCCCCTCCGAAGGAAGGGGGCATATGCATTCAAGGAGGCCTATGACAAACTCCCTTAGTTGTCACTGCTTTAGGCAGCCCTTACCCTAGGCTCAAGTAACTCCCACGAGGATAAGCATCTCAAGACATATGACCGTGTAATATTTGTCCCATTTCCCTCATCAAATACAAAGCTGAATTTTGCCGGGGAATTCTTTTGAGCCCATATCACCTTTTTTGTCCTACCACGGGTTTTCTAATTCGTCCCCTTGATCAAATCCTGGGTATGCTCTTGAGTTGATCAATTGGTTGAATTATTGGGTTAATATTCGTAAATATATAGTTGTACATAAAAATATTTCACCAAGGACAGTGCATTGAATATACAAAAACACTTATTTCCAAAGTGGTCTTCATAATTCATTCAAAATAACTGGTAACAAGGTAAAGGTTAAATCATAAAAAAGTACAAAAATACAGTCGAACTGGATATAATTAAAATCATTACATGATTATTAAAAACTAACTGATTAACTAAGTCAACAACTAAAATTATTACCTGATTAAAAAACTAATAGTGATTTACTGAGAACAGCAACTATCATCAGAGAAGAATGAGAGTTACAAACATTTAAGATCATTAGCACTTGATATTCCATAAAAACAATTTTAATTGCATCCTAAAGCACCTCTAGACTGATATTATTTGACTGACAGTGGAAAATCATTCTATAGAACTATACCACTAAGAATAAACGAATTCTTACCAAGATCTCTAGGTACAACACTTAAGAAGGGTATGATGCCAAAGTTGAAAGTTAACACTTGTTTCCAAGAAAAAGATATTACCATGAGTCAGGGCAAGAGAGCAGTGCTTACCTCAGAGTACCTATGAATAACTACGGCGAGATTTTGCTATAATTATAGCAAGGCTAGCACGAATATAGGGAGAGCGAACGAGAATGTGTTTGAATAAAGAGAGAGAATGTGGTGTTCCTATTAGTTTCTCACAGGGAAAGCCACAGCGTACAACAATTTCTAGTCTTAGGTTCAATGAGCAATAATGTAAGTGTATTGATCTGTATATCATTTTTGGACAGTTATGTTACACATTACTTTTGATATATCTAAATATTGATTTAGTTATTTTGATGTTTAACTTACTGGGTTCCTGTAGCTCGATTTGTCAAATTTCCTTCAGGGAAATAATTACATCAAGTAATCTTTCGAATTCTCTCTACTGCAGTACAGATACGGTATATTGATCTTGTAAAGTGCCATCAAAAAGTGGACTCATCAATTTTCTGTTTAAATGAGGATGCAGAGGGTCAAAAAAAAAGTAATCCATATTCATCAAGCATGGGGCATAGATATCTCTGATACAAACCCTTCAATATCATTTTTCTCAAGAATTGACTGAAGGGTAACCTTTGACTCATCCACATGAGTTTCAGGTAAGTGGGTGAGTAAATCAAGATGAGTAAGTGTGAGTAGCCTTACAAGGAAGTAGTAGGAAGGCGGAGCATGTGAGGTGTACGTCAGTTTGTTGTGACAGCAGACGACGGGAGGTAGTTTTGGTCAGGCCTCTGTCACTGCCACTTGTCTTACAACACTTCTCCACCACGTGCTTCTTACCACTCCGTATAATGCTTCTTGCTGCATAAACTCTGCTTGTAAGACTTTTGGATACTCTGAAAAGGTAAGTGTGCACTGAGTGATTCAGGCCCGAGGTACTGCAGACCATAAACCAGAGCTAATGGTAATGCAAGTCTACTTTCCATTTGTGTTCATTTAACCAAAACTCCACTTGCTTTTACTTGGGTTCATGTCTGTGAATTAAATGTATATCTTCAGAAAGTATTCCAAGTGATCGGGGATTAAATGAAACTTGGCTGTGATTACAGCTTTCGTTTCAAATCCCACAGAGTTGAGTCATCATTTATCTCTATGGGTTTCCATTCACCCTCATTGTACCAGAGGAGGTTTGGGAGGCTCTTTTACCTTCATGGTGTAGTCTGGAACCAAGTTACTATATTGATTATATGATTAGTCAGGCTGATTGAGGTTGTAACCCTCTGGCCTGTGTACCCTTCACAAGCAAGCAGATGACGTGCATTATATATGGGTTCAGTGAATATTTTATTATCTTTATGGAATAATGCTTGGTATTTCCAGTATTTAATGTTCAAATATAATTATTAGAAGTTTTAATGCTATTGCTTTTAATTCACAAGTTTCTGTTATGCCAATCAAGTATGATTTTGGAGGTGGATTGAAGACCATGTTGTCCATGATTTCATATATGCAATTGATGATTCAACCTTCCTCTCTGCATCAGAGAATGGAACTTGAGTGATCCCAGTTGTCCTCTGAAGTTCTCATATTATTTGACAGTCAAAGTGGGTTACAAGTGAATAATCTTTGCACATTGCATTTTCTAATTCATCAAATTAACGTGCCCTGAAGGATAATGGTTGTACATTGCAAGGATTTAGGGTGAAGAGTATAAATGCTTTCACAAGGATGAAATCTCTGGATTTTTTTTCCAGTATATTTGCATTACATTTATTCTCAAGCAGGGGTGTAGGATGACAGATTTGCATCAGGTACTGTATTTGCATTAGATTCGGTGCCTGTATTGTATTTATATTGATATTAATGTGTACACAAATGTTACAGATATTTAAATACTGATGTAGAAAATCTGCTAATGCAAGAACCTGTCATGGCATTTTCTTGATGTTTCTTTTCTTGGAATTTTAGGTTCCCCATGGCAGGAGCAGCTGGCAAGATGAATGATTGTCAGGAGGCAGATGATAAAAGCATCAGCAGTGCTTTGCCCCAGACTGATAAACTTAGAGGAAATATAAAAGATGTTGATATAAAAGATATTGCACTTGGTATGAAAACAGATGAAAGGGACCATGATAGTACCGAAAATGGAGACCATTCAGGAGGTGGGACTAAACAGATTAGTGCAGAAGCTGCAGCTGAGCATCACGTGGATGAGGGTAATGTACAAAAAAAAGGTGGACGAGAAAGTTATCCTCTGCATTGGCTTGTGTGGCATAATGACTATCGTACACTAGAAACAGAGCTTAGTAAAGGGAAGGTAAGTAGAAAATTGCATTGTATCATTACTTTTCATAAGTTTATGGTATTATCCTAGAGGTGTCTGGTTAATTTACTAATTATTTATATTTGTTATACATAATCACTGTTTCCCGCATCAGCGAGGTAGCGCCAGGAAACAGATGAAGAATGGCCCATCCACTTGTATACACACACACACACACACACATATATATATATAGATATATATATATATATATATATATATATATATATATATATATATATATATATATATATATGTATATATATATTATTTTATTTTATTTATTTTTTTTTATTATACTTTGTCGCTGTCTCCCGCATTTGCGAGGTAGCGCAAGGAAACAGACGAAAGAAATGGCCCAACCCCCCCCCCATACACATGTATATACATACGTCCACACACGCAAATATACATACCTACACAGCTTTCCATGGTTTACCCCAGACGCTTCACATGCCCCGATTCAATCCACTGACAGCACGTCAACCCCGGTATACCACATCGCTCCAATTCACTCTATTCCTTGCCCTCCTTTCACCCTCCTGCATGTTCAGGCCCCGATCACACAAAATCTTTTTCACTCCATCTTTCCACCTCCAATTTGGTCTCCCTCTTCTCCTCGTTCCCTCCACCTCCGACACATATATCCTCTTGGTCAATCTTTCCTCACTCATTCTCTCCATGTGCCCAAACCACTTCAAAACACCCTCTTCTGCTCTCTCAACCACGCTCTTTTTATTTCCACACATCTCTCTTACCCTTACGTTACTCACTCGATCAAACCACCTCACACCACACATTGTCCTCAAACATCTCATTTCCAGCACATCCATCCTCCTGCGCACAACTCTATCCATAGCCCACGCCTCGCAACCATACAACATTGTTGGAACCACTATTCCTTCAAACATACCCATTTTTGCTTTCCGAGATAATGTTCTCGACTTCCACACATTCTTCAAGGCCCCCAGAATTTTCGCCCCCTCCCCCACCCTATGATCCACTTCCGCTTCCATGGTTCAATCTGCTGCCAGATCCACTCCCAGATATCTAAAACACTTCACTTCCTCCAGTTTTTCTCCATTCAAACTCACCTCCCAATTGCCTTGACCCTCAACCCTACTGTACCTAATAACCTTGCTCTTATTCACATTTACTCTTAACTTTCTTCTTTCACACACTTTACCAAACTCAGTCACCAGCTTCTGCAGTTTCTCACATGAATCAGCCACCAGCGCTGTATCATCAGCGAACAACAACTGACTCACTTCCCAAGCTCTCTCATCCCCAACAGACTTCATACTTGCCCCTTTTTCCAAAACTCTTGCATTTACCTCCCTAACAACCCCATCCATAAACAAATTAAACAACCATGGAGACATCACACACCCCTGCCGCAAACCTACATTCACTGAGAACCAATCACTTTCCTCTCTTCCTACACGTACACATGCCTTACATCCTCGATAAAAACTTTTCACTGCTTCTAACAACTTTCCTCCCACACCATATATTCTTAATACCTTCCACAGAGCATCTCTATCAACTCTATCATATGCCTTCTCCAGATCCATAAATGCTACATACAAATCCATTTGCTTTTCTAAGTATTTCTCACATACATTCTTCAAAGCAAACACCTGATCCACGCATCCTCTACCACTTCTGAAACCACACTGCTCTTCCCCAATCTGATGCTCTGTACATGCCTTCACCCTCTCAATCAATACCCTCCCATATAATTTACCAGGAATACTCAACAAACTTATACCTCTGTAATTTGAGCACTCACTCTTATCCCCTTTGCCTTTGTACAATGGCACTATGCACGCATTCCGCCAATCCTCAGGCACCTCACCATGAGTCATACATACATTAAATAACCTTACCAACCAGTCAACAATACAGTCACCCCCTTTTTTAATAAATTCCACTGCAATACCATCCAAACCTGCTGCCTTGCCGGCTTTCATCTTCCGCAAAGCTTTCACTACCTCTTCTCTGTTTACCAAATCATTTTCCCTAACCCTCTCACTTTGCACACCACCTCGACCAAAACACCCTATATCTGCCACTCTATCATCAAACACATTCAACAAACCCTCAAAATACTCACTCCATCTCCTTCTCACATCGCCACTACTTGTTATCACCTCCCCATTTGCACCCTTCACTGAAGTTCCCATTTGCTCCCTTGTCTTACGCACTTTATTTACCTCCTTCCAGAACATCTTTTTCTTCTCCCTAAAATTTAATGATACTCTCTCACCCCAACTCTCATTTGCCCTTTTTTTCACCTCTTGCACCTTTCTCTTGACCTCCTGTCTTCTTTCCTCGTGTGTCGTAGAAAGCGACTAGAGGGGACGGGAGCGGGGGGCCAGAAATCCTCCCCTCCTTGTATTAACTTTCTAAAATGGGAAACAGAAGAAGGAGTCACGCGGGGAGTGCTCATCCTCCTCGAAGGCTCAGAGTGGGGTGCCTAAATGTGTGTGGATGTAACCAAGATGTGAAAAAAGGAGAGATAGGTCGTATGTTTGAGGAAAGGAACCTGGATGTTTTGGCTCTGAGTGAAATGAAGCTCAAGGGTAAAGGGGAAGAGTGGTTTGGAATGTCTGGGGAGTAAAGTCAGGGGTTAGTGAGAGGACAAGAGCAAGGGAAGGAGTAGCAATACTCCTGAAACAGGAGTTGTGGGAGTATGTGATAGAATGTAAGAAAGTAAATTCTCGATTGATATGGGTAAAACTAAAAGTTGATGGAGAGAGGTGGGTGATTATTGGTGCATATGCACCTGGGCATGAGAAGAAAGATCATGAGAGGCAAGTGTTTTGGGAGCAGCTAAATGAGTGTGTTAGTGGTTTTGATGCATGAGACCGGGTTATAGTGATGGGTGATTTGAATGCAAAGGTGAGTAATGTGGCAGTTGAGGGAATAATTGGTATACATGGGGTGTTCAGTGTTGTAAATGGAAATGGTGAAGAGCTTGTAGATTTATGTGCTGAAAAAGGACTGGTGATTGGGAATACCTGGTTTAAAAAGCGAGATATACATAAGTATACTTATGTAAGTAGGAGAGATGGCCAGAGAGCGTTATTGGATTACGTGTTAATTGACAGGCGTGCGAAAGAGAGACTTTTGGATGTTAATGTGCTGAGAGGTGCAACTGGAGGGATGTCTGATCATTATCTTGTGGAGGCTATGGTGAAGATTTGTATCTGTTTTCAGAAAAGAAGAGTGTATGTTGGGGTGAAGAGGGTGGTGAGAGTAAGTGAGCATGGGAAGGAGACCTGTGTGAGGAAGTACCAGGAGAGACTGAGTACAGAATGGAAAAAGGTGAGAACAATGGAAGTAAGGGGAGTGGGGGAGGAATGGGATGTATTTAGGGAATCAGTGATGGATTGCGCAAAAGATGCTTGTGGCATGAGAAGAGTGGGAGGTGGGTTGATTAGAAAGGGTAGTGAGTGGTGGGATGAAGAAGTAAGAGTATTAGTGAAAGAGAAGAGAGAGGCATTTGGACGATTTTTGCAGGGAAAAAATGCAATTGAGTGGGAGATGTATAAAAAAGATATATATATATATATATATATATATATATATATATATATATATATATATATATATATATATATATATTTTTTTTTTTCATACTATTCGCTATTTCCCGCGATAGCGAGGTAGCGTTAAGAACAGAGGACTGGGCCTTTGAGGGAGTATCCTCACCTGGCCCTCTTCTCTGTTCCTTCTTTTGAAAAAAAAAAAAAAAAAAACGAGAGGGGAGGATTTCCAGCCCCCTGCTCCCTTCCCTTTTAGTCGCCTTCTACGACACGCAGGGAATATGTGGGAAGTATTCTTTCTCCCCTATCCCCAGGGAATATATATATATATATATATATATATATATATATATATATATATATATATATATATATATATATATATATATATATATATATTTTTCTTTCAAACTATTTGCCATATCCCGCATTAGCGAGGTAGCGTTAAGAACAGAGGACTGGGCCTTTGAGGGAACACCCTCACCTGGCCCAATTCTCTGTTCCTTCTTTTGGAAAATTAAAAAAAAACGAGAGGGGAGGATTTCCAGCCCCCCGCTCCCTCCCCTTTTAGTCGCCTTCTACGACACGCAGGGAATACATGGGAAGTATTCTTTCTCCCCTATCCCCAGGGAATATATATATATATATATATATATATATATATATATATATATATATATATATATATATATATATATATATGGTGAGGTGCCTGAGGATTGGCGGAATGCTTGCATAGTGCCATTGTACAAAGGCAAAGGGGATAAGAGTGAGTGCTCAAATTACAGAGGTATAAGTTTGTTGAGTATTCCTGGTAAATTATATGGGAGGGTATTGATTGAGAGGGTGAAGGCATGTACAGAGCATCAGATTGGGGAAGAGCAGTGTGGTTTCAGAAGTGGTGGAGGATGTGTGGATCAGGTGTTTGCTTTGAAGAATGTATGTGAGAAATACTTAGAAAAGCAAATGGATTTGTATGTAGCATTTATGGATCTGGAGAAGGCATATGATAGAGTTGATAGAGATGCTCTGTGGAAGGTATTAAGAATATATGGTGTGGGAGGAAAGTTGTTAGAAGCAGTGAAAAGTTTTTATCGAGGATGTAAGGCATGTGTACGTGTAGGAAGAGAGGAAAGTGATTGGTTCTCAGTGAATGTAGGTTTGCGGCAGGGGTGTGTGATGTCTCCATGGTTGTTTAATTTGTTTATGGATGGGGTTGTTAGGGAGGTAAATGCAAGAGTTTTGGAAAGAGGGGCAAGTATGAAGTCTGTTGGGGAGGAGAGAGCTTGGGAAGTGAGTCAGTTGTTGTTCGCTGATGATACAGCGCTGGTGGCTGATTCATGTGAGAAACTGCAGAAGCTGGTGACTGAGTTTGGTAAAGTGTGTGGAAGAAGAAAGTTAGGAGTAAATGTGAATAAGAGCAAGGTTATTAGGTACAGTAGGGTTGAGGGTCGAGTCAATTGGGAGGTGAGTTTGAATGGAGTGAAACTGGAGGAAGTGAAGTGTTTTAGATATCTGGGAGTGGATCTGGCAGAGGATGGAACCATGGAAGCGGAAGTGGATCATAGGGTGGGGGAGGGGGCGAAAATTCTGGGGGCTTTGAAGAATGTGTGGAAGTCGAGAACATTATCTCGGAAAGCAAAAATGGGTATGTTTGAAGGAATAGTGGTTCCAACAATGTTGTATGGTTGCAAGGCGTGGGCTATGGATAGAGTTGTGCGCAGGAGGATGGATGTGCTGGAAATGAGATGTTTGAGGACAATGTGTGGTGTGAGGTGGTTTGATCGAGTGAGTAACGTAAGGGTAAGAGAGATGTGTGGAAATAAAAAGAGCGTGGTTGAGAGAGCAGAAGAGGGTGTTTTGAAGTGGTTTGGGCACATGGAGAGAATGAGTGAGGAAAGATTGGCCAAGAGGATATATGTGTCGGAGGTGGAGGGAACGAGGAGAAGAGGGAGACCAAATTGGAGGTGGAAAGATGGAGTGAAAAAGATTTTGTGTGATCGGGGCCTGAACATGCAGGAGGGTGAAAGGAGGGCAAGAAATAGAGTGAATTGGAGTCATGTGGTATACAGGGGTTGACGTGCTGTCAGTGGATTGAAGCAAGGCATGTGAAGCGTCTGGGGTAAATCATGGAAAGCTGTGTAGGTATGTATATTTGCGTGTGTGGACGTGTGTATGTACATGTGTATGGGGGGGGGGGGGTTGGGCCATTTCTTTCGTCTGTTTCCTTGCGCTACCTCGCAAACGCGGGAGACAGCGACAAAGTATAAAAAAAAAAAAAAAAAAAAAAATATATATATATATATATATATATATATATATATATATATATATATATATATATATATTATTTTTTTTATTTTTATTATACTTTGTCGGTCTCCCGCGTTTGCGAGGTAGCGCAAGGAAACAGACGAAAGAAATGGCCCAACCCCCCCCCATACACATGTATATACATACGTCCACACACGCAAATATACATACCTACACAGCCTTCCATAGCTTACCCCAGACGCTTCACATGCCTTGATTCAATCCACTGACAGCACGTCAACCCCGGTATACCACATCGCTCCAATTCACTCTATTCCTTGCCCTCCTTTCACCCTCCTGCATGTTCAGGCCCCGATCACACAAAATCTTTTTCACTCCATCTTTCCACCTCCAATTTGGTCTCCCTCTTCTCCTCGTTCCCTCCACCTCCGACACATATATCCTCTTGGTCAATCTTTCCTCACTCATCCTCTCCATGTGCCCAAACCACTTCAAAACACCCTCTTCTGCTCTCTCAACCACGCTCTTTTTATTTCCACACATCTCTCTTACCCTCACGTTACTCACTCGATCAAACCACCTCACACCACACATTGTCCTCAAACATCTCATTTCCAGCACATCCATCCTCCTGCGCACAACTCTATCCATAGCCCACGCCTCGCAACCATACAACATTGTTGGAACCACTATTCCTTCGAACATACCCATTTTTGCTTTCCGAGATGATATTCTCGACTTCCACACATTCTTCAAGGCCCCCAGAATTTTCGCCCCCTCCCCCACCCTATGATCCACTTCCGCTTCCATGGTTCCATCCGCTGCCAGATCCACTCCCAGATATCTAAAACACTTCACTTCCTCCAGTTTTTCTCCATTCAAACTCACCTCCCAATTGACTTGACCCTCAACCCTACTGTACCTAATAACCTTGCTCTTATTCACATTTACTCTTATTTTTCTTCTTCCACACACTTTACCAAACTCAGTCACCAGCTTCTGCAGTTTCTCACATGAATCAGCCACCAGCGCTGTATCATCAGCGAACAACAACTGACTCACTTCCCAAGCTCTCTCATCCCCAACAGACTTCATACTTGCCCCTCTTTCCAAAACTCTTGCATTTACCTCCCTAACAACCCCATCCATAAACAAATTAAACAACCATGGAGACATCACACACCCCTGCCGCAAACCTACATTCACTGAGAAACAATCACTTTCCTCTCTTCCTACACGTACACATGCCTTACATGGAAAAAATGCATTTGAGTGGGAGATGTATAAAAGAAAGAGACAGGAGGTGAAGAGAAAGGTGCAAGAGGTGAAAAAAAGGGCAAATGAGAGTTGGGGTGAGAGAGTATCATTAAATTTTAGGGAGAATAAAAAGATGTTCTGGAAGGAGGTAAATAAAGTGCGTAAGACAAGGGAGCAAATGGGAACTTCAGTGAAGGGCGCAAATGGGGAGGTGATAACAAGTAGTGGTGATGTGAGAAGGAGATGGAGTGAGTATTTTGAAGGTTTGTTGAATGTGTTTGATGATAGAGTGGCAGATATAGGGTGTTTTGGTCGAGGTGGTGTGCAAAGTCAGAGGGTTAGGGAAAATGATTTGGTAAACAGAGAAGAGGTAGTGAAAGCTTTGCGGAAGATGAAAGCCGGCA
This sequence comes from Panulirus ornatus, assembly GCF_036320965.1. Taxonomy (NCBI): domain Eukaryota; kingdom Metazoa; phylum Arthropoda; class Malacostraca; order Decapoda; family Palinuridae; genus Panulirus; species Panulirus ornatus. Next base: position 6,841,306 of record NC_092275.1, on the reverse strand, counting down.
AGGCAGCAGGTTTGGATGGTATTGCAGTGGAATTTATTAAAAAAGGGGGTGACTGTATTGTTGACTGGTTGGTAAGGTTATTTAATGTATGTATGACTCATGGTGAGGTGCCTGAGGATTGGCGGAATGCGTGCATAGTCCATTGTACAAAGGCAAAGGGGATAAGAGTGAGTGCTCAAATTACAGAGGTATAAGTTTGTTGAGTATTCCTGGTAAATTATATGGGAGGGTATTGATTGAGAGGGTGAAGGCATGTACAGAGCATCAGATTGGGGAAGAGCAGTGTGGTTTCAGAAGTGGTAGAGGATGTGTGGATCAGGTGTTTGCTTTGAAGAATGTATGTGAGAAATACTTAGAAAAGCAAATGGATTTGTATGTAGCATTTATGGATCTGGAGAAGGCATATGATAGAGTTGATAGAGATGCTCTGTGGAAGGTATTAAGAATATATGGTGTGGGAGGAAAGTTGTTAGAAGCAGTGAAAATATATATATATATATATATATATGTATATATATATATATATATATATATATATATATATATATATATATATATATATATATATATATGTATATATATATATATATATATATATATATTATCCCTGGGGATAGGGGATTAAGAATACTTCCCACGTATTCCCTGCGTGTCGTCGAAGGCGACTAAAAGGGGAGGGAGCGGGGGGCTGGAAATCCTCCCCTCTCGTTTTTTTTTAATTTTCCAAAGAAGGAACAGAGAATTGAGCCAGGTGAGGGTATTCCCTCAAAGGCCCAGTCCTCTGTTCTTAATGCTACCTCACTAATGCGGGAAATGGCGAATAGTTTAAAAGAAAGAAAAGATATATATATATATATATATATATATATATATATATATATATATATATATATATATATATATATATATGCGCCCACATATGCACATATACATACACATTTGCAGACATTACATGCATACATATGTACATATTCATACTTGCTTCCCTTCATCCATTCCTGTTACCACCCCGCCGCACAGGAAAACAGCATCGCTATCCCCTGCTTCAGCAAGGTAGTGCCAGGAAAACATATGAAAATGCCACATTTGTTCACACTCAGTCTCTAGCTGTCAAGTGTAATGCACCGAAACCACGGCTCCCTATCCACATTCAGGCCCCACAGACCGTTCCATGTTTTACCTCAGATGCTTCACATGCCCTGGTTCATCCCAGTCAACCTCTCCTCATTTATTTCCTCCATATATGCAAACCATTTCATTTCTCTCAACTGTACTTTTTATTACCACACCTCTCTTTTACCCTTTTGTTACTTCCTCAATCAAACCACCTCACAACACACATTTCCCTTGTACATATCATTTCCAACACAGCCACCCTCCTCCACACATCATCTATAGCCCAGGCCTTGCCTCCATTTAACTTTGTTGAAACTACTGTACCTTCAAATATATCCATTTTTGCCCTCCCAGATAACATCTCATTTCATGCATTCTTCAGTGCTCCCAGAATCTTTGCCTCCTCACCCACCTTTTGATTCACTTTCACTTCCATGGTTCCATTTGCTGTCATGAAATACTTTGCGAAACCCAATAACCTTGCTTTTATCCTCATTTACTCTCAACTTCCAGTAACACACTCTTCCAAACTCAGTCTTCAACTTCTGCAGTTTTTTACTCAAATCTGCCAACAGTGCTGTGTCAACAGCAAACAATGGCTGACTCAATTCCCTGGCACCCTTATCCCATACAGGCTGCATAAGGGTGTCTTATCTCTCCAAGACATGTACCTACCTCCTTCACACCCCATCCATAAACAAACTTTACAGCCATGATGACAATCATACACCCCTGATGCAAACCAACCTTCATTTGGAACCATTCACTCTCCTCTATTTCAAGTCATACACATGCCTTACACCCTTAATGAATATTTCTCACTACTTGTTGCAGCTTTTATCCCACCTTATATATTCCTGAAAACCTTCCTCAAGGCAACTGTATCACCCCTGTCATATGCTTTATCTACATCCATAAATGCCAAGTACAAAACCTTTTGTGTCACTTAGTATTTCTCACACATTCTTCAAAGCAAACATCTGATCCACACCTCCTTTACTGCTTCTAAAAATCACTTCCCAATTTGATGTTCATGCCATCACCCTCTCAATCACTACTCTCCCACACAGCTTACAAGGTACACTCAACAAACTTATACCTGTGTGGTTTGAACACTCACCTTTATCCCCCTTGCTTTATACAGTGGCAGTATACATACATTCCACCAAAGCTCAGGCACCTGATCATGATCCATACACACATTGAAAATCCTAACTAACCAATCAACAACACAATCAACCCTTTCTTAAGAAATTCATCTCCAATACCATTTACTCCAGCTGCTTTGTCACTTTTCATCCTAAGTAAGGCTTTCACAACCTCTTCTCTCCTCACCAAATCATTCCCGTTAACTTTCTCACTTTGCATGCTACCCTTACTTAAAATCCCTACATCTACCACCCTATGACATTCAACAGTCTTTCAAAATATTCACTCTCTCTCCTCCTCACTTCATTATTTCCTGTTAGCACTTCTCCATTTGCCCCTTCACTAATCTTCCCATGTGTTCTCTTGTTGTTTTGCACTCTATCAACCTCCTTCCAAAACTTCATATTCTCCCTGAAGTTTACTGAGACTTACTCACCCCCATCTCTCATTTGCCCTGTTTTTCAACACTTGTGCCTTCCTCTTTACCTCTTGCTGTTTTCTCTTATACAGCTTCCAATCATTTGTACTCCTTACCTGTAAGTATCACCCATGTAGCTCCCTTTTCTCTTTGGCTAACAACTGTACTTTGTCGTTCACCACTCTCTACCCTCTGCAATCGCCCTACCTCCCAATTTACACATGCCACGCAAGCACTGCTTCCCTAAATACCTCCCTTTCCTGAGTCACACCTTTTGCCATTCAACAATCAATCTCTCGTGGTACTTCTTCACACAGGTCTCCCTTTCCTCAGTCACATGTTTTGCCATTCAACAATCAGTCTCTCATGGTACTTCTTCACACAGGTCTCTTTTCCAAGCTTATTTACTTTCACCACTCTTCTCTTACCCATAATGTTTCCTCTCTTCTGAAAACCTCTTACAAATCTTCACCTTCCTTATTCTGCTTAACCTAAAGATCAGACATCCCACCAGATGCCCCTCTCAGCATATTCACATCCAGATATCTCTCTCTTGCATACCTCTAGATTAGTATATAATCCAGTAATGATTGCTGGCCATGCATCCAACTTACATACCAATATTTGTGTATTTGTGATTTTTTATTTGTCTTTTTATACCAGGTATTCCCAATCACTAATTCTTTTTCTGCACACAACTCCACAGTGCTTCACCATTTCTATTCATAATACTGAATATCCCCAATTATACCCTCAACTGTCAGATTACTTACCTTTACATTTAAATCACCCATCACTAACACCCAGTCTCTTGCATCATAACTGCAGAGACACTCACTAAGGTGCTCCCCAAACATTTGCCAATCATTATCTTTCTTCTCATGGCCAGATGCATAAGCAATAATAGTCCCTCAACGCTTGCAGTCCATTTTCATTTGTACCCACATCAGTCTAGAGCTCATTTCCTTACACTATGTCACACACTCCCAGAACTCCTGCTTCAGTAGTAATGCCACCTTTTCCTTAGCTCTTGCCCTCTCACCAATCCCTGACTAACTCCTAAGACATTTCTAAACCATTCCTTTCCTTTACTCTTGAGCTTTGTTACACTCAGACCCAGAGCAACTAGGTTTCTTTCCTCAAACGTACAGCTTATCTCTCCTTTCGTCTCAACTTGTTTACATTCACATGCATTCAGATACCCCATCCTGAGCATTTGATGATCAACACTACCTTCTTGGCTCCTTCTTTTGATCCATCTTTTAGAAATTAAAATACAAGAAGGGTGGTTCCAGTCCCCTTTAGTTGCCTTCTATGGCTTGTGGGGAATACAGAGGTTGAATTCTTTCTCCCTTACCCCAGGGAAATGTGCTTATGAAAATATTAAGAACAGTAAAGGTAAGCACAATCGGGGAATGGGCTGTGTCCCAACAGTTAGTAGTGCCAACTCCTTTTAGAACCACCATATTAGAAGTAGCATTTTGCAGTACAAGTGGACACTTAGGCATTAACAAACTCTTAACAAAATTCTTAGGCATTTGTACTGGCCTAGATTTAAGCAGGATGTATCTCACATTGTTAGAACGTGTCAGGTGTGTCATATGGTAAGAAAACCTAATCTGAAAATTAGTCATGTCCCTTTTAATAGCCTATGCTTGTAGTAAAAACTTTCAATATTATTTATAGTTGTTCGCCATGGATACACCATAGATATGGGCAAAACAGCATTTTCCCCTCTCTCTAAATGCAAACTCTCAGATGCTTGTAGGGCTCTGCCTCAGGTAGAGAAATGGTTTTTATACCACAAAATCTACATTTTCAGCATAACCAGGAATTACGAGACCCTCGAGGACGCACACCACTCATGCTTGCAGTTACTCTAGGGCACCTAGAGTCCACCAGATCACTTCTACGGTACCACTGCAATGTTAATGTTGAGAACAATGATGGGTGGACAGGTAAGTGAGAATAAATCATTTTCATCTCTCCTAGTGAGATAAAGTCAGAACTTGACATGGATTAATCGCCTTAGAATACTTTTACCTTCAGTAGATCTGTAGATCATAGTATCCCATGGAAGCATTACGGTGGAAGAAATCTCTTTTCTCTATTCAATTGTTCTTATCTTTGGCTCCATATAAATACAATGTCTAATTTAGTTGGCTGGCACTTGTCCTCAAACTCCAGTTTTTCTTTGAATTCCTTTTTACGTTTGTTTTTTCCATCAGTACTACCTCTACTTTTATCTTATATGTGACAGTGTGCCAGTATGTAATTCTCATTCTTTCCTGAATGTTGTTTTTCGTCTGAGAAAGTGGATTTATTTTTTAGACCCATTATGGGGGTCTTTCAAGATAAGATCCTCATTTGGTCAAAAGTTTAGGTAAGAAAGACTGCTCCTTAACCCTGTGATCAAATAATACCAACCTGATATTGCTTTGGATATTTATATCTAACTTCTTTGTTTGTTTATGAAAAATATGCAGATATCAAATTAATGTGACAAAATGCTAAGGAAATATTGTTCATGGTAGGATGATCACATGTTTGTTGTCACAGCTAGGATTCGTTTTCCTGCAAACAGAGTGTTACTTTAATACTAACTAACTGATGACATAGATAGAATGTAATTAGAAGCCTAATATGATGATGTGGTAGTGTTACAGGAGGCTACTGCAACTGGTGACCCAGAACTGCTTGGCATTGTATTAGAGGGCCGAGACATGCAGCGATACTCCTCACGTGTGGCTGGTATTCCTAACCTTTTAGCAAAGCTTAAAGAGGTAATTCCTAACTTGTTCACATTATATTACTTTGGATTATGATTTTGCATTAGCCACTAGGAAGAAAAATTGTGTGTAATATGGGGGAATATTCTTGGTATTCTTTTCTCAAGTAATATTTTTAATGCTTATCACTAATAAGGTGTCCTGTGCTTGCAACTTCTGATTCATTGATTTTTTCATTTTTTTTTTTTTTTACTAATTATATGCCCCTCCTAACAACCTTTTTACATCTTATCTGAAAAGCATCTTTCTCTCTCAACACACCCAATTTTGTGGACCAGATGGCATCCATCCCTGTGTATTGAAGGGTCTGCAATGAACTTTGCCTGCGCTTATTAGTCTGTTTCATTTCTGTTCATGAACTGAAAGTTTTCTTTTCTTCTTGGAAATATGTTTAGGTACATCCCTTCTCAAAGAAGAATGAATGTTGAAATTCCTTTGACCATTATCCTGTTCCTTTTGCATCTTCCTACAGTATTTCCAAAGTCTTTGAAACCCTTCTTAACTCTCATATTCTCAAAACTCTTTAATCTAAGTCTTCTTTTTGACCATCATTATGGCTCCTGTAAGGCAAGATCTACAGATTGTATCTTTCATATCATACTGTTGTATGGTCATCATCTCTGAAAGATTTTGGAAGATCCTGTGTATTATCCCTTTTTATATAAAAAAAAATGTTTGGTAGAGAATGGTATCAAGGTCTTGTGTCTGATCCCCCCCTATAAAGGCTCCCTCCTTCATTTTGCTTCCCCATATCTAGCTTCCTCTTTGGCTGATTTGTCTCCATAGTTGTTGATGGATCATCCTCCCTCTTTCCCTATCAACAGTGGTTCCTCAAGGTTCTGCCCTGTCTCTTACACCCCTTTTTATAAGCAATTTCCTTTCTTCAACAAACACCAAAATGCATTCACATATTGATGACCCGGCAAAGCATTTCTCCATTTCTTTCCAAACTGCCCTATCCTCTCTGGCTCAGTCTGTATCTCGTCTCATTGCAACTTCCTCTGTAAAATCAGACTTTGACTGGATATCTCAGTGGGGTAGATGTAACCAGGTTAAGCTTAACTGCTTAATACCCCCTGAGAGACATTTGCATGACCTGAGTGATGGCTCCAGACAGATGTATATGCATTGAGATTTGTGCCTCGGTTTTGCAGCCATGCAAAGAGCATTGATGGTGGCTAAGGTGCCAGTGTGCAGTAATTTCTCCCCACAGTCATCATCCATGAATGGTTTATAGCTAGATTTAGAGGAACAGGCAGATAAAACTGAATAATTTGACAATGATGATCTATATTTGGATATTCATAAAGAGTGATTTAATGGACACAGACTCTTTCAGCATCAAAAGTTGAATAAGATGAGAAAGTTCTTTGCAAAAGTGGAGGCATTGTTGCCTGCTGCTGACAACAATGCATTTTGCTGTTGTGGGTGGTAATTTTAGACTTTTACAGTTTTGCTCATTTGAAAAAACTGTCAATGAATCACATTAGTTATAGCAAGAAAAGATTTGTTGTATATATATATATTGGTTCTCAGTGAATGTAGGTTTGCGGCAGGGGTGTGTGATGTCTCCATGGTTGTTTAATTTGTTTATGGATGGGGTTGTTAGGGAGGTAAATGCAAGAGTTTTGGAAAGAGGGGCAAGTATGAAGTCTGTTGGGGATGAGAGAGCTTGGGAAGTGAGTCAGTTGTTGTTCACTGATGATACAGCGCTGGTGGCTGATTCATGTGAGAAACTGCAGAAGCTGGTGACTGAGTTTGGTAAAGTGTGTGGAAGAAGAAAGTTAAGAGTAAATGTGAATAAGAGCAAGGTTATTAGGTACAGTGGGGTTGAGGGTCAAGTCAATTGGGAGGTGAGTTTGAATGGAGAAAAACTGGAGGAAGTGAAGTGTTTTAGATATCTGGGAGTGGATCTGGCGGCGGATGGAACCATGGAAGCGGAAGTGGATCATAGGGTGGGGGAGGGGGCGAAAATTCTGGGGGCCTTGAAGAATGTGTGGAAGTCGAGAACATTATCTCGGAAAGCAAAAATGGGTATGTTCGAAGGAATAGTGGTTCCAACAATGTTGTATGGTTGCGAGGCGTGGGCTATGGATAGAGTTGTGCGCAGGAGGATGGATGTGCTGGAAATGAGATGTTTGAGGACAATGTGTGGTGTGAGGTGGTTTGATCGAGTGAGTAACGTGAGGGTAAGAGAGATGTGTGGAAATAAAAAGAGCGTGGTTGAGAGAGCAGAAGAGGGTGTTTTGAAGTGGTTTGGGCACATGGAGAGAATGAGTGAGGAAAGATTGACCAAGAGGATATATGTGTCGGAGGTGGAGGGAACGAGGAGAAGAGGGAGACCAAATTGGAGGTGGAAAGATGGAGTGAAAAAGATTTTGTGTGATCGGGGCCTGAACATGCAGGAGGGTGAAAGGAGGGCAAGGAATAGAGTGAATTGGAGCGATGTGGTATACCGGGGTTGACGTGCTGTCAGTGGATTGAATCAAGGCATGTGAAGCGTCTGGGGTAAACCATGGAAAGCTGTGTAGGTATGTATATTTGCGTGTGTGGACGTATGTATATACATGTGTATGGGGGGGGTTGGGCCATTTCTTTCGTCTGTTTCCTTGCGCTACCTCGCAAACGCGGGAGACAGCGACAAAGTATAAAAAAAAAAAATATATATATATATATATATATATATATATATATATATATATATATATATATATATATATATATATATATATTTCCCATTTTAGAAAGTTAATACAAGGAGGGGAGGATTTCTGGCCCCCCGCTCCCGTCCCCTCTAGTCGCTTTCTACGACACGCGAGGAATACGTGGGAAGTATTCTTTCACCCCTCTCCCCAGGGATAATATACATATATATATACATATACACATACACACACATACACATACATACGCACATATACATACACACACACACACATACATATATATACATATGAAAAATGTAAGAAACAATTTAGAAAACTGAAACTTCTAGCTTGAAATGAATGAAAAAATGAATGTCACATAATGGTTCAACCTCTGGCTATGGAAAAAGGAAATGTATAATTTATTTACACAAACGTCAATAGCAGTTCTCATCAATCAAAAAGCTCTTTATAAATAATAAATAATCAATGAAGTTTTACTTTCATACATAGATAATTTGGTATCTTCTCTGTCGGAGACAGGTCTGCACTTAACATAAAATGGTTTGGTTTGGATGGTATTGCAGTGGAATTTATTAAAAAAGGGGGTGAGTGTATTGTTGACTGGTTGGTAAGGTTATTTAATGTATGTATGACTCATGGTGAGGTGCCTGAGGATTGGCGGAATGCGTGCATAGTGCCATTGTACAAAGGCAAAGGGGATAAGAGTGAGTGCTCAAATTACAGAGGTATAAGTTTGTTGAGTATTCCTGGTAAATTATATGGGAGGGTATTGATTGAGAGGGTGAAGGCATGTACAGAGCATCAGATTGGGGAAGAGCAGTGTGGTTTCAGAAGTGGTAGAGGATGTGTGGATCAGGTGTTTGCTTTGAAGAATGTATGTGAGAAATACTTAGAAAAGCAAATGGATTTGTATGTAGCATTTATGGATCTGGAGAAGGCATATGATAGAGTTGATAAAGATGCTCTGTGGAAGGTATTAAGAATATATGGTGTGTGAGGAAAGTTGTTAGAAGCAGTGAAAAGTTTTTATCGAGGATGTAAGGCATGTGTACGTGTAGGAAGAGAGGAAAGTGATTGGTTCTCAGTGAATGTAGGTGTGCGGCAGGGGTGTGTGATGTCTCCATGGTTGTTTAATTTGTTTATGGATGGGGTTGTTAGGGAGGTAAATGCAAGAGTTTTGGAAAGAGGGGCAAGTATGAAGTCTGTTGGGGATGAGAGAGCTTGGGAAGTGAGTCAGTTGTTGTTCGCTGATGATACAGCGCTGGTGGCTGATTCATGTGAGAAACTGCAGAAGCTGGTGACTGAGTTTGGAAAAGTGTGTGGAAGAAGAAAGTTAAGAGTAAATGTGAATAAGAGCAAGGTTATTAGGTACAGTAGGGTTGAGGGTCAAGTCAATTGGGAGGTGAGTTTGAATGGAGAAAAACTAGAGGAAGTGAAGTGTTTTAGATATCTGGGAGTGGATCTGGCAGCGGATGGAACCATGGAAGCGGAAGTGGATCATAGGGTGGGGGAGGGGGCAAAAATTCTGGGGGCCTTGAAGAATGTGTGGAAGTCGAGAACATTATCTCGGAAAGCAAAAATGGGTATGTTTGAAGGAATAGTGGTTCCAACAATGTTGTATGGTTGCGAGGCGTGGGCTATGGATAGAGTTGTGCGCAGGAGGATGGATGTGCTGGAAATGAGATGTTTGAGGACAATGTGTGGTGTGAGGTGGTTTGATCGAGTGAGTAACGTAAGGGTAAGAGAGATGTGTGGAAATAAAAAGAGCGTGGTTGAGAGAGCAGAAGAGGGTGTTTTGAAGTGGTTTGGGCACATGGAGAGAATGAGTGAGGAAAGATTGACCAAGAGGATATATGTGTCGGAGGTGGAGGGAACGAGGAGAAGAGGGAGACCAAATTGGAGGTGGAAAGATGGAGTGAAAAAGATTTTGTGTGATCGGGGCCTGAACATGCAGAAGGGTGAAAGGAGGGCAAGGAATAGAGTGAATTGGAGCGATGTGGTATACCGGGGTTGACGTGCTGTCAGTGGATTGAATCAAGGCATGTGAAGCGTCTGGGGTAAACCATGGAAAGCTGTGTAGGTATGTATATTTGCGTGTGTGGACGTATGTATATACATGTGTATGGGGGGGGGGTTGGGCCATTTCTTTCGTCTGTTTCCTTGCGCTACCTCGCAAACGCGGGAGACAGCGACAAAGTATAATAAATAAATATAAATATATATATATATTATCCCTGGGGATAGGGGAGAAAGAATACTTCCCACGTATTCCCTGCGTGTTGTAGAAGGCGACTAAAAGTGAGGGAGCGGGGGTCTGGAAATCCTCCCCTCTCGTTTTTTTTTAATTTTCCAAAAGAAGGAACAGAGAATTGGGCCAGGTGAGGGTATTCCCTCAAAGGCCCAGTCCTCTGTTCTTAACGCTACCTCGCTAATGCGGGAAATGGCGAATAGTTTAAAAGAAAGAAATATATATATTTTTTTTTTTTATTATACTTTGTCGCTGTCTCCCGCGTTTGCGAGGTAGCGCAAGGAAACAGACGAAAGAAATGGCCCAACCCCCCCCATACACATGTATATACATACGTCCACACACGCAAATATACATACCTACACAACTTTCCATGGTTTACCCCAGACGCTTCACATGCCTTGCTTCAATCCACTGACAGCACGTCAACCCCGGTATACCACATCGCTCCAATTCACTCTATTCCTTGCCCTCCTTTCACCCTCCTGCATGTTCAGGCCCCGATCACATAAAATCTTTTTCACTCCTTCTTTCCACCTCCAATTTGGTCTCCCTCTTCTCCTTGTTCCCTCCACCTCCGACACATATATCCTCTTGGTCAATCTTTCCTCACTCATCCTCTCCATGTGCCCAAACCACTTCAAAACACCCTCTTCTGCTCTCTCAACCACGCTCTTTTTATTTCCACACATCTCTCTTACCCTTACGTTACTCACTCGATCAAACCACCTCACACCACACATTGTCCTCAAACATCTCATTTCCAGCACATCCATCCTCCTGCGCACAACTCTATCCATAGCCCACGCCTCGCAACCATACAACATTTTGGAACCACTATTCCTTCAAACATACCCATTTTTGCTTTCCGAGATAATGTTCTCGACTTCCACACATTCTTCAAGGCCTCAGGATTTTCGCCCCCTCCCCCACCCTATGATCCACTTCCGCTTCCATGGTTCCATCCGCTGCCAGATCCACTCCCAGATATCTAAAACACTTCTCTTCCTCCAGTTTTTCTCCATTCAAACTCACCTCCCAATTGACGTGACCCTCAACCCTACTGTACCTAATAACCTTGCTCTTATTCACATTTACTCTTAACTTTCTTCTTCCACACACTTTTCCAAACTCAGTCACCAGCTTCTGCAGTTTCTCACATGAATCAGCCACCAGCGCTGTATCATCAGCGAACAACAACTGACTCACTTCCCAAGCTCTCTCATCCCCAACAGACTTCATACTTGCCCCTCTTTCCAAAACTCTTGCATTTACCTCCCTAACAACCCCATCCATAAACAAATTAAACAACCATGGAGACATCACACACCCCTGCCGCAAACCTACATTCACTGAGAACCAATCACTTTCCTCTCTTCCTACACGTACACATGCCTTACATCCTCGATAAAAACTTTTCACTGCTTCTAACAACTTTCCTCCCACACCATATATTCTTAATACCTTCCACAGAGCATCTCTATCAACTCTATCATATGCCTTCTTCAGATCCATAAATGCTACATACAAATCCATTTGCTTTTCTAAGTATTTCTCACATACATTCTTCAAAGCAAACACCTGATCCACACATCCTCTACCACTTCTGAAACCACACTGCTCTTCCCCAATCTGATGCTCTGTATATGCCTTCACCCTCTCAATCAATACCCTCCCATATAATTTACCAGGAATACTCAACAAACTTATACCTCTGTAATTTGAGCACTCACTCTTATCCCCTTTGCCTTTGTACAATGGCACTATGCACGCATTCCGCCAATCCTCAGGCACCTCACCATGAGTCATACATACATTAAATAACCTTACCAACCAGTCAACAATACAGTCACCCCCTTTTTTAATAAATTCCACTGCAATACCATCCAAACCTGCTGCCTTGCCGGCTTTCATCTTCCGCAAAGCTTTCACTACCTCTTCTCTGTTTACCAAATCATTTTCCCTAACCCTCTCACTTTGCACACCACCTCGACCAAAACACCCTATATCTGCCACTCTATCATCAAACACATTCAACAAACCTTCAAAATACTCACTCCATCTCCTTCTCACATCACCACTACTTGTTATCACCTCCCCATTTGTGCCCTTCACTAAAGTTCCCATATATATATATATATATATTGGAAAGGATCACAATTTTGCGCGTGATCAAGATATTCCTATGAGTCCACGGGGAAAATGAAACACGAAAAGTTCCCAAGTGCACTTTCGTGTAATAATCACATCATCGGGGAGACACAAGAGAGAAATATAACAGTCAGTTGATATACATCGAAGAGACGAAGCTAGGACGCCATTTGGTAAACATGTGATTGTCCAAAACATGTTGAATGTGTTTGATGATAGTGTGGCAGATATAGGGTGTTTTGGTCGAGGTGGTGTGCAAAGTGAGAGGGTTAGGGAAAATGATTTGGTAAACAGAGAAGAGGTAGTAATTTCTTTGCGGAAGATGAAAGCCGGCAAGGCAGCAGGTTTGGATGGTATTGCAGTGGAATCTATTAAAAAAGGGGGTGACTGTATTGTTGACTGGTTGGTAAGGTTATTTAATGTATGTATGACTCATGGTGAGGTGCCTGAGGATTGGCGGAATGCGTGCATAGTGCCATTGTACAAAGGCAAAGGGGATAAGAGTGAGTGCTCAAATTACAGAGGTATAAGTTTGTTGAGTATTCCTGGTAAATTATATGGGAGGGTATTGATTGAGAGGGTGAAGGCATGTACAGAGCATCAGATTGGGGAAGAGCAGTGTGGTTTCAGAAGTGGTAGAGGATGTGTGGATCAGGTGTTTGCTTTGAAGAATGTATGTGAGAAATACTTAGAAAAGCAAATGGATTTGTATGTTGCATTTATGGATCTGGAGAAGGCATATGACAGAGTTGATAGAGATGCTCTGTGGAAGGTATTAAGAATATATGGTGTGGAAGGCAAGTTGTTAGAAGCAGTGAAAAGCTTTTATCGAGGATGTAAGGCATGTGTACGTGTAGGAAGAGAGGAAAGTGATTGGTTCTCATTGAATGTAGGTTTGCGGCAGGGGTGTGTGATGTCTCCATGGTTGTTTAATTTGTTTATGGATGGGGTTGTTTGGGAGGTGAATGCAAGAGTTTTGGAAAGAGGGGCAAGTATGCAGTCTGTTGGGATGAGAGAGCTTGGGAAGTGAGTCAGTTGTTGTTCGCTGATGATACAGCGCTGGTGGCTGATTCATGTGAGAAACTGCAGAAGCTGGTGACTGAGTTTGGTAAAGTGTGTGAAAGAAGAAAGTTAAGAGTAAATGTGAATAAGAGCAAGGTTATTAGGTACAGTGGGATTGAGTGTCAAGTCAATTGGGAGGTAAGTTTGAATGGAGAAAAACTGGAGGAAGTAAAGTGTTTTAGATATCTGGGAGTGGATCTGGCAGCGGATGGAACCATGGAAGCGGAAGTGAATCATAGGGTGGGGGAGGGGGCGAAAATTCTGGGAGCCTTGAAAAATGTGTGGAAGTCGAGAACATTATCTTGGAAAGCAAAAATGGGTATGTTTGAAGGAATAGTGGTTCCAACAATGTTGTATGGCTGTGAGGCGTGGGCTATGGATAGAGGTGTGTGCAGGAGGGTGGATGTGCTGGAATTGAGATGTTTGAGGACAATATGTGTTGTGAGGTGGTTTGATCGAGTAAGTAATGTAAGGGTAAGAGAGATGTGTGGAAATAAGAGCGTCGTTGAGAGAGCAGAAGAGGGTGTTTTGAAATGGTTCGGTCGCATAGAGAGAATGAGTGAGGAAAGATTGACCAAGAGGATATATATGTCAGAGGTAGAGGGAACGAGAAGTGGGAGACCAAATTGGAGGTGGAAAGATGGAGTGAAAAAGATTTTGTGTGATCGGGGCCTGAACATGCAGGAGGGTGAAAGGCGTGCAAGGAGTAGAGTTAATTAGAATGATGTGGTATACCGGGGTCGACGTGCTGTCAATGGATTGAACCAGGGCATGTGAAGCGTCGGGTAAACCATGGAAAGTTGTGTGGGGCCTGGATGTGGAAAGGGAGCTGTGGTTTCGGTGCATTATTACATGACAGCTAGAGACTGACTGTGAACGAATGGGGCCTTTGTTGTCTTTTCCTAGCGCTACCTCGCACACGTGGGGGGGAGGGGGATGTTATTCCATGTGTGGCGAGGTGGCGATGGGAATGGATAAAGGCAGACAGTGTGAATATTGTACATGTGTATATATGTATATGTCTGTGTGTGTATATATATGTGTACATTGAGATGTATAGGTATGTATATTTGCGTGTGTGGACGTGTATGTATATACATGTGTATGTGGGTGGGTTGGGCCATTTCTTTCGTCTGTTTCCTTGCGCTACCTCGCAAACGCAGGAGACAGCAACAAAGCAAAATGAATAAATAGATAAATATATATATATATATCTCTTGCACTGGATCTCCAATTTCACAACTTAGCACATCGAAGGTTCTTGGTTTCTTTGTAATATTTAACTTATCTTGAGAACCTCACATTTAATGAATAGTTAAGTCTTCCAGTTAGAAACTGGGACTCCTGTTTATTTACCAAAATTTCTTCTATACAGTTGCTCCATTTATACAAAAGATTGATCTGCCCTTACATGGAGCACTGCTTTTCCGCTTGGAGTGGTTCTTGCTCAACATTCTTACTAGACAGAGTTGAATCTAAAGCAAGTTGGACTTATCAACTCTCCCAGACTAACTGCACGTCATGCCTTAGGCTGCAGTGTTGGTTCACTTTCTCATTTCAACAGGTATTACTTTGGTTTTTGCTGTTGAGCACTGGTTGCTAGTGTGCTCCCATCATTAGCTAGATCGCATATTTTTTGGCAAGCCAGTCCATCATGAAATTATTGTGTGGCCATTAGCAACTCAAGGATTTGCTGTTTTTGTAACTTTTTCATTACACCTTGGTGCTTTGGGACTCTACACCCACATGTCTTTTGTAATAACTGTGACTTGGCCCTCTGAAAAGACAGGTTTTCCACTTCCTCCAAAATTCTTAAGGTATGTTTTCCTCTTTCTCTTCTTTTTCCCCTCTCATCAATCCTCTTTATATTTCAATTTGGGTATGACCATGATGTGGACTTTTGTTTCTGACTGAACCCTCCAACATTTAAAAACTCACTAACATATAAGTATTTTAAGGCAGTGTTTCAGTTATTGCTTATGATTCCATGACTTGAAGTTATGGAAGAAGTTATCATTTCCCAGAATAGAATGAGAAAGCTCTGTACATGCTGTTTTGTGTTGAACATTCCTTTTTTTCGTTTGTTAATGAAATGTGTGAGATACTTATTTGCTTTTCAAAATATAAATAAGTGTCATTGCTTTGATGTAATGAATGTATGATAAAAGGCTTTTCATATTGTTACATTTTGCTTTTTTCATTCCAACAGGCGCCAGACTTTTATGTTGAGATGAAGTGGGAATTTACTAGTTGGGGTAAGTTTTGCTTATTTTAACTAAACTAGGCCTGTGTGAATATTGTGGTGTATGTTTTTTCTTAGATGTACTCTTAAAATGTCTTATATATCCATTGCATCCATTCATAATTGAAGTAACCATAAAGTTTTCATCACATTCTTAGACAGATACAGATATCCCCTGGTGCATATTGGAGATATGTTTCTGGAAAATAACAACAAAAATAGTTGAATTGATTTTAGCAGAGGATACAGTGGAGTAAAAGGGGTTATATTCTAGGGGGAGATTTATCATAATTTTCACACAAATATACAAATGAAATGTCTAGAAACATACAGTACAGTTACAGTGCTAATTTGATGTTTTTTATAAACAGTTTTCTCTCTCTCTTTGGTAAGGTAGTGTAAGGAACAGACAAACAATGGCCTTATTTGTATGCATCCAGTCTCTGACTGTTATGTATGATGTGCTGAAAACAGGGCTCACCTCCACAGACTATTCCATGTCTTTCCCTGGCTGTTCCATGTGCAATAGTTTATCCCATTAACAACTTATTGTCTTTCCCATATCCCACATCGATCCAGTTCTTCTATCCCATGCATGCATCTTGCCCTCCTAAATGTTCAGACCCTGGTACTCCAAAGCCTCTTTCAATCCAACTCTCCATCTGCCTTGATCTCCCTGTCCCCTTCCTCCTTTGACTTGATATGATCATCATCTTAGAATTTCTTTACTACTCCTGTCCAGATGCAAAGACCATTTTAGGACATCCCACTCACCTCTCTGTTATACTGCATCTACTACCACACCTTTTCCTTACACTGTCCTTCCATATAATCAGTCTGTTACACCACGTAACATGCTCAGACATTTCATTTTCAATATGTCAACCCTCTTCCATTTTTTTGCATATAGGGCCTAAGATCAACATCCAAATAACACTGTTGAGACAACTATACCTTCAGACATACCCACCTGTGTTTAACAGACACTGACCTCTCCTCTAACAACTCCACAATGCACTCAGGACCTTAGACCCCTCTTTCCCAGCCTGTGACCTACTTTAACCTCATGGTTTCATTGTTTTGCAAGTTTACTCTTTGGTATCTATAGCACTCCACTTCTCCAGGTCCGCTCATTCAATCGCTCAAACCATCTTGTTTCATCTCCCTTCTGCCCCTCATTACTGTATTATTTATTATTTATATTCATTCTCAACTTTCTTCTTTCTCACATCCTCCAAAGCTGTTTCTTTCTTGTGTTTGTCACCAGAGCTGTGTCATCTGTTAGCAGGAACTGATTTACTTCCCATGCCCTTTCAACCTCCAGTATGTTATAGACCTGCCACTTGCTTTAAAACGCTTGCATTTACGTTCTCCCCTCCTGTATATAAACAGGTCAAATAATAGTGGTTGCAACACACATTTTTGACACAGATCCACCTTCAGCAAGAACCATTCACCCCCTCCCTTCTTACTTGCACACATACCATACTGTCCTAGTCAAATCTCATCGTAAATAATGAACACATACCATACTGTCCTTATCGAGGACATGTGTACTTGTGTATGGCATGTGTACGTGTAGGAAGAGATGAAAGTGATTGGTTCTCAGTGAATGTAGGTTTGCGGCAGGGATGGGTGATGTCTCCATGGTTGTTTAATTTGTTTATGGATGGGGTTGTTAGGGAGGTAAATGCAAGAGTTTTGGAAAGAGGGGCAAGTATGAAGTCTGTTGGGGATGAGAGAGCTTGGGAAGTGAGTCAGTTGTTGTTCGCTGATGATACAGCGCTGGTGGCTGATTCATGTGAGAAACTGCAGAAGCTGGTGACTGAGTTTGATAAAGTGTGTGAAAGAAGAAAGTTAAGAGTAAATGTGAATAAGAGCAAGGTTATTAGGTACAGTAGGGTTGAGGGTCAAGTCAATTGGGAGGTAAGTTTGAATGGAGAAAAACTGGAGGAAGTAAAGTGTTTTAGATATCTGGGAGTGGATCTAGCAGCGGATGGAACCATGGAAGCGGAAGTGGATCATAGGGTGGGGGAGGGGGCGAAAATCCTGGGAGCCTTGAAGAATGTGTGGAAGTCAAGAACATTATCTCGGAAATCAAAAATGGGTATGTTTGAAGGAATAGTGGTTCCAACAATGTTGTATGGTTGCGAGGGGTGGGGTATGGATAGAGTTGTGCGTAGGAGGATGGATGTGCTGGAAATGAGATGTTTGAGGACAGTGTGTGGTGTGAGGTGGTTTGATCGAGTAAGTAACATAAGGGTAAGAGAGATGTGTGGAAATAAAAAGAGCGTGGTTGAGAGAGCAGAAGAGGGTGTTTTGAAATGGTTTGGGCACATAGAGAGAATGAGTGAGGAAAGATTGACCAAGAGGATATATGTGTCAGAGGTGGAGGGAATGAGGAGAAGTGGGAGACCAAATTGGAGGTGGGAAGATGGAGTGAAAAAGATTTTGTGTGATCGGGGCCTGAACATGCAGGAGGGTGAAAGGCGTGCAAGGAATAGAGTGAATTGGATCGATGTGGTATACTGGGGTTGACGTGCTGTCAGTGGATTGAATCAGGGCATGTGAAGCGTCTGGGGTAAACCATGGAAAGCTGTGTAGGTATTCTATTTGCGTGTGTGGACGTATGTATATACATGTGTATGGGGGTGGGTTGGGCCATTTCTTTCGTCTGTTTCCTTGCACTACCTCGCAAACACGGGAGACAGCGACAAAGCAAAAAAAAAAAAAAAACCATACTGTCCTAGTCAAATCTCATCGTAAATAACTTTCCATATACCGCTTAGATTCAGAGCCCCTTCCGCAATGACTCTCTGTTAACCTTGTCATATGCTTTTTTTAAGATCCTTAGATCCATAAATACTACAAAAATTTCACTCTTTATCCAAGCATTTTTTTCACAAATTCTTCAAGTTTTACACCTGGCCCTCACATCCTCTGCTAGTTCTGAAATTCTGTGGTTGACTCCATCTTCTCAGTTACCACTTCCCATTATACAATACCATGTATACTCACTATAATTGCACCTGTGAAATTCAAGCATTCATTTTTGTATCTCCTACATGTTTATAAGTGCTCTGTTTTATGTATGCATTGTGCCAGTCTTTAGGTACTTAACCTTGGCCCATACAAATATTGAATAGCCCAACCAGCTAGTCAACAATGCTGTCTCCCACTTTCTTAATAAATTCATCCATAATCCTATCCACCTCCACAGTTTTGCCATACATTAACTTTCTCTGCCTTGAATATTTTCACCAAGCAGTTAGGCAAGACTCTCACTCTGCATACCTCCTTTCTTTTCCTAAACAGTCAATATCTGCCACCATTACATGTAGTGGATTCAACTGTTCTTCAGGATATTCATTCTTTCTCTTTCTCTTATTTGCCTGTTATCCTTCAGATGCATAGTTTGAATGTATTCAGTTGAATTCCCAGTAATATTGATAATGGTTATCCCTGGAGATAGGGGAGAAAGAATACTTCCCACACATTCCCTGCATGTTGTAGAAGGCAACTAAAAGGGGAGGGAGTGGGGGCTGGAAATCCTCTCCTCTTGTTTTCAGTTTTCCAGAAGGAACAGAGAAGGGAGCCAACTAAGGACTTCCCTCAAAGGCTCAGTCCTATGGTCTTCAGGCTACCTTGCTAATGTGGGAAATGGTGAATAGTATGAAAAAAAAAAGAACTGATAATGGTGTCTGACTTTTCTCCATGAGAGTGAAAAGATGTTTCCATTATCAGTGTTTGACAGCACCCCTCAGGAGTTCAAAATGAATACCACATTGAATGCACTGCAATATGTGCATGCAAGAGGGAACTTGAGAGTGGTGCCAGACACATATGTGACCCACACTACTACAGTGATATGCACAGAGATTGTTCTTATTTTCAGATTTTTTTTTTTACACTTCTTAATGATTAAGTTGTTTTCATGTGTATATTTTCTTATTGGACAGAGGGGCAGCTGGAGGGATGTCTGATCATTATATTTGTGGACGTGAAGGTGAAGAGTTGTAGGGGTTTTCAGAAAAGAAGAGAGAATGTTAGGATGAAGAGAGTGGGGTGAGAGAGTATCATTAAATTTTAGAATAAAAAGATGTTTTGGAAGGAGGTAAATAAATTATGTAAGACAAGAGAACAAATGGGAACATCGGTGAAGGGTGTTAATGGGGAGGTAACAAGTAGTGGTGAAGTGAGGAGATGAGTGAGTATTTTGAAAGTTTGTTGAATGTGTTTGATGATCGATTAGTCTAGGTGGTGTGCAAAGTGAGAGGGTCAGGTAGAATGGTTTGGTAAACAGAGAAGAGTTAGTGAAAGCTTTGTGGAAAATGAAATCCGGCAAGGCAGTGAGTTTGGATGGTATTGCAGTGGAATTTATTAGAAAAGGGGGTGACTGTGCTGTTGATTGGTTGGTAAGGATGTTCAGTGTATGTATGGTTCATGGTGAAGTGCCTGAGGATTGGTGGAATGTAAGCATAGTGCCATTATACAAAGGCAAAGTGGGTAAAGGTGAGTGTTCAAGTTACAGAGGTATAAGTTTGTTGAGTATTCCTGGGAAATGATATGGGAGGGTATTGATTGAGAGGGTGAAGGCATGTACAGAGCATCAGATTGGGGAAGAGCAGTTTCAGAAGTGGTAGAGGATGTGTGAATCAGGTGTTTGCTTTGAAGAATGTATTTGAGAAATTCTTAGAAAAACAAATTTATTTGTATGTAGCATTTATGGATCTGGAGACGGCATATGATAGAGTTGATAGAGATGCTTTGTGGAAGGATTTAAGAGCATATGGTGTGGGAGGTAAGTTGCTAGAAGCAGTGAAAGTTTTTTTATCAAGGATGTAAGGCATGTGTAGGAGTAGGATGAAAGTGATTGGACCCCAGTGAATGTTGATTTGCGACAGGGGTGTGTGATGTCTCCATGGTTGTTTAATTTGTTCATGGATAGGATTGTTAGGGAGGTAAATGCAAGAGTTTTGGAGAGTGGGGCAAGTATGCAATCTGTTGTGGATGAGAGGGCTTAGGAAATGAGTCAGATGTTCGCTGAGGATACAGTGGCGGTGGCTGATTTGGGTGAGAAACTGCAGAAGTTGGCGACTCAGTTTGGTAAAGTGTGTGAAAGAAGAAAGCTGAGAGTAAATGTGAATAAAGATCAAAGTTATTAGGTTCAGTAGGGTTGAGAGACAAGTTAATTGTGAGGTAAGTTTGAATGGAGAAAAACTGAAGGAAGTGAAGTGTTTTAGATGTCTGTGAGTGGATTTAGCAGCGGATGGAACCATGGAAGTGGAAGTGAATCACAGGGTTGGGGGAGGGCGCAAAGGTTCTTCGAGTGTTGAAGAATTTTGTGGAAGGCGAGAACATTATCTCGGAGTGCAAAAATGGGTATGTTTGAAGGAATAGTGGTTCCAACAATGTTATATGGTTGCAAGGCGTAGGCTATAGATCGGGTTGTGCGGAGGAGGGTGGATATGTTGGATATGAGATGTTTGAGGACAACATGTGGTGTGAGGTGGTTTGATCGAGTAAGTAATGAAAGGATAAGAGAGATGTGTGGTAATAAAAAGAGTGTGGTTGAGAGAGCAGAAGAGGATGTATTGAAATGGTGTGGTCACATGGAGAGAATGAGTGAGGAAAGATTGACAAAGAGGATGTATGTGTCAGAGGTGGAAGGAACGAGAAGTAGGAAACCAAATTGGAGTTGGAAGGTTGGAGTGAAAAAGATTTTGAGTGATCGGGGTCTGAAAATACAGGAGGGTGAAAGGCGTGCAAGGAATAGAGTGAAGTGGAACGATGTGGTATACCGGGGTCGACGTGCTGTCAATGGATTGAACCAGGGCATGTGAAGCATCTGGGGTAAACCATGGAAAGTTTTGTGGTGCCTGGATATGGAAA
Organism: Panulirus ornatus; assembly: GCF_036320965.1. NCBI lineage: Eukaryota > Metazoa > Arthropoda > Malacostraca > Decapoda > Palinuridae > Panulirus > Panulirus ornatus. Next base: position 6,819,570 of record NC_092275.1, on the reverse strand, counting down.
GGGAGCTGTGGTTTCGGTGCATCACACATGACGGCTAGAGACTGGGTATGAATGAATGTGGCCTTAGTTGTCTTTTCCTAGCGCTACCTCATGCGCATGTGGGGGGAGGGGGGTGTCATTTCATGTGTGATGGGTTGGCAGTGGGAATGGATGAAGGCAGCAAGTATGAATATGTACATGTGTATATATGTATATGTCTGTTTATGTATATGTATGTATACGTTGAAATGTATAGGTATGTATATGTGCGTCTGTGGGTGTTCATGTATTTACATGTGTATGTGAGTGGGTTGGGACCATTTCTTTCATCTGTTTCCTTGCGCTACCTCGCTAACGCAGGAGACTGCGTCAAAGTCTAATGAAAAAATAAATAAATATATACATATATATTCCTGGGGATAGGGGAGAAAGAATACCTCCCACATATTCCCTGCGTGTTGTAGAAGGCAACTAAATGGGGAGGGAGTGGAGGGGTTGGAAATCTTCCCCTCTCATTTTTGATTTTCCAAAAGAAGGAACAGAGAAGGGGGCCAAGTACAATATGATACTATTTTTCTATCATGTCCACCGTTTAGAGAGATGAACCTTTTCAGATTAGAGCATGATTGACAATATATTTTTTGCATCATATTTCATATGTTTGTTGTAATAAAATGGCTTTATTGTACATTGTATTTTGATATACCTGACGTTCAAGCTGAAGAACACCAACACAGATATGTTATTATTTTCCCTGAGGTGAAAGAGTGTATGTGCAAAAATATGAGAGTACTTTAAAGATTTATATATTGAAAATGCATTGGTAATGCTTTTGAATACTGTTTGGCCTCGGAATTAATGCTTAGGCTGCATAGTGAATTTCCAAAGTATTTCCAAAAAGTGTAAATTTTCCAGCAAAATATGGAATTAGACATTTTTTTTTTTTTTACCATGTGTTTATTAAGAAAAAACTATAAAGCTTCCATATATGTCAGTAGGAACTTAAGGTAAGAGTCTCTGGAAACACTGCTAGAGTTGCCCTCTACCAGTAGCCTGTTAAAGGTAAGGTCCCAAAGGCTAAGAAGTGGCACAGGAGTTCACTAGTTATGGGGACTTCTTTGCCATGGACAACCCTTTTAGGGAGTTCATGGAGAGAACGGGTATCAGAGATATAGATAGATAGATAAATCTGTCATTATTTTTTTAAAAACATTTGATTGCAGGGGGGAAAAGAGAAAATGTAGTATTTATGGGTGATACCCACTGGATGACATACACCTCCATACTTATAACAGATTTCTTGCTTCTTACACTTATAATGATGAACTAATTGTAAAGGGCATGAAAATTTAGATTTAAAGGATTTTTCAGCAGCACTGTAGTACAAAGTCATTGTTAGTTATCATCATATGTTGTCATTATGAATATATATATATTTATGTATTAAGATACCGAACACACACTCAATAATGAACAACTGTAAAGGGTGAAAAAAATCTTGCAAGGAATTGATAGAGATGCTTAGTACAGGTACACCACTGATTTTCCAGCACTCTTGGTTCCCAAGCCTTGCCTGATTTACCCTTTTACTGGACCAACCGTGGTCATGCAATAATAATTCATCAACACGCCTCTAACCCACTAATCATACATCTCCCATGTGTCTAAAGTATGCCATGGACTGCTAGAAATTTATATTGAACAAATATTAATGTGAATTGAATAAATAAGTGAAATACATTATACACTTGCTCAGGACTGAGGTGCTCATCAGCTACAAGTTTCACAAATTCGTCCACATACTCGGCAGCTCCTTCATGGTTTGCAGATTACTTTTCTCCGTACACTTTATTCATGGAAATTCCATCATGCTTCTTTAATCTTTGAAGCCATCCTTCCCTATAGTTATGCTCATGTAGTAATTTAAGTTCTTTATGGAACAACTTACCCTGGTTCATTATCATGGTACCTGACAAGTCCACTCCCTCACTCTGACACTGTGGAAACCATGCCATCATCACTTGATTGTGCTCAGTGCTCTTACCATCTTTCATAGTTTTTTGATTATCATTTGCTTCTTGGAATTGCTGTCTGCATAGAATTTTAATAATTTCTCCCCTTGCTTCTCTATATCATAAACAGTTGATGAACCAATACTGTAGATGTCACACGGCTTATGCACCGAAACACCATGGTCCATTTTTTCAACAGTTCTACTTTATCTTGGATTGATATGGACTGGTGTTTACGTTTGACACCATGACTGACACTCTCATATGTCTTAGAAGCCATAGCTAGGGTTAAATTTAAGTAAAATAAGCTGAGAATCTCACAGAATTGTGGTATCACCACCAATAAGTGCAGTGTAAAGAATGTAAAAAAGTGTGGCCTATACACAACACCATCTATGGCCACCCAGTAAACTAGTCCGGTGGCTGTAGTAATTTCAAGTTCCCTCAAGTAATTTTGTCTGGACTAAAGGAGGTGCCGAACCATCAGTTGCCGGAAATTCGGTGGTGTACCTGTACTTCATAACTGCATGATGATGCATAACACACATACATATATCCATCAAAAGCTACACTCCCTAGACAAACATGAGTCATGTTCTCCCACCTATGCTCTGGATATCGCCCATTTCTACAGCATTACAATCACCATTTCATAATATCCCAAGGCCCTTCATGCCCACGATGCAGCAGCAATAAAGAAGACACCAAGCACATACTCAGTTGCCCAGAAGTTTGTGCACATAAACACACACTCAACATCACAACAATTTATACCCTGTGGGCCTGACTGGTGAACATGACCAGCTTCTTGAGTGCTGCAGGAGCCTCACAAGGAAAGAAGGGACTGCTGGGGTAAGAAGGTAAGTAAGGAAACACATTTAAATAGCACATCTTGACAATATAACATCCATAATGTACCCAAGCTAACTGTGAAAACAGCCAAAAAAGGAAAGGGGGTGAATAACCACTTATTGAATGGCAGTCATTAGCTGACATTTTTTGTTTAATTGTGAAGTTTCAGCCAACCAATGCATGGGGGCAGCACCTTATAAGACCCTAGGCCATTTCCTGGTTGGAGGAGGATTGGTGAGCCACACAGGATTTTTTTTTTTTTGAAAACCCTGTTATTGTGGCTAACTGCATTTTGCTATATCAGAATTTTCCATCATTCCAACCAAAGGCTAAATGGGCCAATTATTGTATAATTTATTGGAGAATGTATTTTTTTTGTTAAAAACTTCCTTTCACTTCAGAACTAGTTTCAGCCAGTTTCAATTCCAAATATGGAAGCTTTAGTTTCTTTTCATGGAAAAAAGTAATGAAGATCATTTGAACAATTTCCTGTTTACATGGGAAAATTACATTTTAAGGAACTGGCTCTAGAAATTTATTATACATCCAGAAGGTTAATACTTGCCCATGTGTGTCCCTCAGTGACACTGTCATTTGTTCTCTTGTTGTCTTCACGTTATTGATCTCCTTCCAAAAATTTTCTTATTCCTTCTGAACTTTGTTGATACTTTCTCATCTCTCATTTGCTCTCCCTCTTTTTCAGCACCCATATCCTCCTTGGAACCTCTTGCCACCTTCTTTTGTACAGCTCCCAATCACTCTTATTCTGTCCGTTTTCTCATTCAAGCAAGTTAGCTCCCTTGCCCCATCACTTAATACCCCTACATCATACACCCTCTGCATGCTACATACTTCACCTGGTCATGCAAGCATTGTTTCCCTGATTATGTTCGTTTCCCCTTTATTTCTTGTACTCCAGTCCTTTGCTACTCTTCACTCAGTCTTTCTTGGCATCTCTGCACACAAGTTCCCTTTCTTAGGTCACTCATTTTTACCATTTCTTTCACAGTCACTTCCTTCTTCCTGAAAGTCAGTACAAACTCTCAAACTTGCCTTCACCCATAAGTGATCAAGCATCCCACTTGCTGTCCCTTTTGACGTTTTTCACATCCAACAACCTTAACCTTGCAAGCATCATTTAGCACATAATCCATGACTATCATGTCCATACACCCCCAGTCACAGTCATCCACATATATATGCACCTTGCTTAACCAAATAGTCGTATTTACTAATTCTTTTTCAGCACACACCCCACAAGCTGTTCTTCATTTCATTTATGCCATGGACCACGTGCTCTCCCAGTTATGCCATCAACTACTTCA